>NW_024752726.1:0-7622 GCF_018991925.1 Homarus americanus
ACTTCCAGGTACACCTCTGACACTCCCAGGTAAAACAATGACACTCCCAGGTACACCGCTGACACTCCCAGGTACACCTATGACACTCCCAGGTACACCTCTGAAACTCCCAGTACCACTCTGACACAGCCAGGTACTCCTCTGATGCTCCCAGGTACTCCTCTGACACTCCCAGGTACACCTCTGACACTCCCAGGTACACCTCTGACACTCTCAGGTACAAAACTGACACTCCAAGTGTTACGAACCCCTCCACCCCGCACTACGAACCACGCCATCTATTGTCCTGATCTACCTACCCAGCACCACGAGCAACGCCATCTAGGGACGAGACACGAGTATGACTCGTCTTAGTTACCACTCCGAGGTTTCCCTTCTCCCTATCCTGGTTGTTGCGTCACCTCCTCAGTCTTCTTTGTCGGCTCCAATTCGAGGAGAGAGGACTTGGCTCTGGGAAGTGACCACAGGATCATCTATCCTCTAAACCTACGTGCAGTGACTACCTACCGTCTTCTACAATACTCAGCCTTACTCGTCAGCCATCTCAGCTCCTCACTTAAGTACATGTATCTTGTATTACCTCCCCCACGTCCACTTGCTTCAAAATTGTTTATGTTGTATTAATATGTATATACTGTTAATGTTTAGGTTAAAGTTTGGTTAAGGGTAATTTATAAAACAGATATTTTGTTAAAGAGGTTTATGGTACTCTATTATATACAACGAAAACTCATCCTTTGTCTACTTGCTTTATAGTCCGATTGTCTTTTGTTTTTATTGTTGTTACCTGTTGGGATCTATGGTAGACGTATAGCTATATTCTAAATCCCCAACTCGTAACAAATGGCGACCGTGACAGGGCCAGCTAACCATTACCACTCTTCAACTATCGCAAGGCTACTCAGTGTTAATTATTCCTCCCAGTCACTTCTGTTCACAATTGCTTTACAGTAGTTTAAAGTTTCCTTCATATGTGTGTGCATATATTGGTATTATCGTATAGTAAGAGTGACAGACGTAGGATATTAGGTTCCAAGTGTCATAAGGCTTACATGTTATTACACGTGGCAGTTGTGTAGTAAGTCTTATCGAGTGTTGGGAAGAATCCGGATCTGTTTAATGCCGTACCCTCACTCCAGAGTAGGTTGTTCCATAGTCACTAGTTTACGGTGAAGTGATATCTTGGGACGCCACGCTCTACCAGGACCCCATAATTATAAAGCCTCAATTATTGTTCTTCTCATTATCTCGTTCAGGGTCAATCATACCATTTATCAGGGTTGTTAATCCGGATCTTTATATTAATGCCGTAATACGCCCTACCTCTTTCAAGTATATCAGGGTTGTTAATCCGGATCTTTATATTTATGCCGTAATACGCCCTTCCTCTTTCAAGTCTCTTATCCTTATCTAAGGATCTTCTCGGAAGAACAATAATCATAAGTGTAATTTCCCTAGGTATAACTTGGTTAGTTTTCGGGACTTTCTGGTTATCCAATGCCGTGATATTTTCTAGGGTTATCCACTTATCTTATCTTTGGACCATTAGTTAATTTATCCTATTTTTTCTTAACAATGGCCACCTCAGGTTTTGATCTCCAGGATTTTATTGAAAATCCTTCCGTAGCTAAATTACGTGTTAATATCCTGAAGAAAGAATGGAAAGAAATAGCCAACTATTATAATATCCCATTTTCACAGCAACTGACTAAGGAAATGTTAAAAAATCATGTAATTGAAGTGCTGGTTCAACATGAAGTTTTAAAAGAATCCGCTGTTGACAGATTAACGCCCATGTCCAAGAAACTTCAACCACTATCCACCACCCCTCCTCACTCAGAAGTTGCTTCAGGTCTGGCTAGCCCTCAAGAAAACACACAACGAATAGACGCCTTAGAACTAGAACGAGCAAGGTTCGAGTTCCAAATCAAAATGAAAGAACTAGAGTTGGAACAGGCCAAGTTGGAGAAGGAGGCCAAGTTGGAGCAGGCCAAGTTGGAGCAGCAGGCCAAGTTGGAGCCTGAAGAAAGGTCGGAACAGGCCAAGTTGCAGCATGAAGAAAAGTTGGAACAGGCCAGGTCGGAACAGGCCAAGTTGGAGCAGGAGGTTAGACTGAAAGAACTACAGGTAAGAGAGATAGAAGTCACCTTAACATCGGAGTTTAGATCAAAAGAAGTGGCATTAAGAGAAACTAGCTGCTTTTAACCCTGCTACTGCTTCTTCCCTTGTTCCCGGGTTTGATGAATCCGATATGGACGGGTCATTTAGGACTTTTGAGAAAATAGCCGGGAAGAATGAGTGGCCAAAAGGACCAGTGGGTGTCAGTGTTAGTTCCTAAATTATAGTAAGGCTCGACAGAGTTTATAACTGTTTAGACCAGATGACTATGATAACGTAAAAGGAATATCCTCACCTCTTATGCTATCACGCCAGATGGATACCGGCAGAAGTTTCGTAAACTAATAGCCATTTTCCCACACACCTTTGTTTGAGTTTGCTCAAGAAAAGCAGGATTTTAAGAAGTGGTTAGAACTACAGAGACCTCCACATTTCAGGTTGTTAAATTTGGTAGTCCTGGAGGAGTGGAAGAGCAAGATACCATTTCACATCTTGAAGCATGTGGAGGAGCGTGGAGAAGTTAATTTAGGGCGTGCTGCTGAGCTGGCTGATGCGTACGCTTTGTTGGTGGAGTCACTGGGCAGTAGAGAACGTGGTACTTCCCGACATGTTAGGTCCTCCTCTGATGATAACCTTGGGAACGTGAGTGGTAGGTCGAAAGGTCCCACACCTACTCCCCCCGATGCAACCAAGGTTACTTGTTCTTACTGTAAAAACCCAGGCCATACAATCCAGACTTGTAAACACCCAAAGTGTCGAATTGCTAAAAGTAGTTCCATGGATACCAATAGCAACCACCAATGTGGAAAGGCCCCATCAGGATCTCTTCTCTTCATTCACCTATGAGGGAAAAATTTCAATCATAGAGGGGTCTCGTTCTTTCCCTATTCGTATACTACGTGATACGGGCGCAGCACAATCTATCCTCCTGTTTAACGTCATTCCTGATATATCTACCGCATTTACTAATGAGAGTGTTCTAATTTCGAATCTCTCATCCCATTCTTCCTATCCTTTAGCTAAAGTGCACCTCCAATGTCCCTTGATTACTGGGGAAGTGCAAATAGCCATTAGGAAAGACCCAATGCCTGTGTGCGGCATTCATTTATTATTGGGTAATGACTTGGTAGGAGATCTAGTGGTTCCTAACATAAAGACAGTCGACTCTCCCTTACCTGTCAACTCCACCACTGACCTTGAAGAAACTATTCCTCACCTTTTCCCATCTTGTGCTGTCACCCGGTCACAGAGTGTGCGAAATGGGCCCTCTTCATCTGAAACCACCTCCAATATCTTACTACCCACAGAAGATCTGTACAATAAGACCATTAGTAAGGATGAGCTCATTACAGCCCAACAATCTGATCCATCTTTGTTCAAACAGGTGATGAAAGACCCCAGTGTGGACCATTGTACATCTTCGGCTTACCACCCACCGTCCCAAGGTTGCTTGGAACGGTTCCATGAAAACTTTCAAATCAATGCTAATAAACTATCTCCCCTTAACTATATAGTCCATACTCCTGATCTCAGAAAAGATTCACAACTTGTTCACATTAATCTAATGAAACTTTACCATTCCAGGCAGTCAGAGGAAGACATCCCAGAGGCTATAAGCCTACCTGTATTACATACGGTTTTGTCAGGGCCGGAGCCGGAGACAGATGACATGGACCTATTGGAGAATTTAGACTTCCCTCTACCTAAAGAAAACCCTGCTAACAGTCACATACTCAACAACTTGGATGAGTATTTTTCTGTTCTGAATCCATCTCAAGCAAAAGATCTCACTAAGTTATTTTCAACATTTCCTAAAGTCGCGTCAGACCTCCCAGGGTTTTGCAATATACTTAAACATGATATTAAGCTAATCTCGGATGATGTACGACCCATTAGGCAATCAGCCTATCGACTAAATCCACAAAAAAAAGAGATTATGAAAAAGGAGGTAGATTTTTTGTTAAAACATAACTTAGCTGAGCCTAGTACCTCCCCCTGGGCTTCACCTTGCCTTCTCATTCCAAAACCCGATGGCGCACTGGTTTCTGGCGCGATTATCGTAGAGTGAACCGGGTCACTGTCTCGAACTCTACCCTTTACCTTTGATTGAAGATATAATAGACAGCATAGGCTGTGCCAAATTTATCAGTACGGTGGACTTATTGAAGGATATTATCAAATTGGGACTCACGGATGGGGCCAAAATAATCTCGGCATTTATAACTCCATTTGGTCTTTTTCAATATTTGGTTATGGCGTTTGAAACTTTCTAATGCTCCGGCCACATTCAGAGGGCCATCAACTTCCTAATTCAGGACCTAGGTGGGACGTTCGCCTACCTGGATGACCTGGTGGTGGTGTCGAACAGCTGGGGCGAACATCTGGTGCGTTTGGAGATACTGTTCGCACGACTGCAAGAGACTGGATTCACCATAAACCTGGCTAAATCTGCTTTTGGCCGGGCCTCAGTGACTTACCTGGGACATATCGTTGGGCATGGTATGGTGAGACCCAAGGACGCAAACGTTAGAGCCATCTTGTCCTTCCCCACTCCAAGGACGAGGAAGGAACTCGTGCGCTTCCTGGGGATGTGCGGCTACTACCGTCGGATGCTGCAGTAACTTCTCCAGCGTAAGCCCGGACCCTCACAGACCTTACCAGTTCTGCGGTCGCCCATCTGGAACCAGAGGTGCGACCAGTCTTTCCACCGCCTCCAGCCTTCCCCTTGCCTCAAGCCTGTAATTTTTGACTACACCTCGCCCTTCCATCTGCAAATCGACGCTAGTGGTGTCCGGAGTGGGGCTGTGCTCCACCCGACCCAACCACTGATGTTCTTCACCCTGTGGCATATTACTCCGCCAAGTTGAAAAAACATCAGACCAACTTCTCGACCATAGAAGGAGGCCTTGGCAGCTCTGGTGTTGGCAATAAAGAAGTTTGAATGTTACCTCCAGTCTTGCCCACAAACAACCCTAGTCTTCACCGACCATAACCCACTGACGTTCATCCAAACCAACAAGACCTCCAACCAGCGAATCCTCCGCTGGGTTCTCCTCACCCAGCCCTATAATCTACAAGTCCGGCACATAAAGGGGGTCGATAACCTGATTGCAGACTCCTTATCCCGAGCTCCAGTGGAAATGCAGCAGCTACTCTCCAGACGCACCAGGTGATCACCTCCTTCGCGCCCGCGCTACGGAGGTCTTTGGAGGGGGGGTGTGTTACGAACCCCTCCACCCCGCACTACGAACCACGCCATCTATTGTCCTGATCTACCTACCCACCACCACGAGCAACGCCATCTAGGGACGAGACACGTGTATGACTCGTCTTAGTTACCACTCCGAGGTTTCCCTTCTCCATATCCTGGGTTGCGTCACCTCCTCAAAGTCTTCTTTGTCAGCTCCAATTCGAGGAGAGGCACTTGGCTCTGGGAAGTGACCACAGGATCATCTATCCTCTAAACCTACGTGCAGTGACTACCTACCGTCTTCTACAATACTCCGCCTTACTCGTCAGCCATCTCAGCTCCTCACTTAAGTACTATTATCCTGTATTAACTCCCCCACGTCCACTTGCTTCGAGATTGTTTTATGTTTATTAATATGTATATACTGTTAATGTTTAGGTTAAGTTTGGTTAAGGGTAATTTATAAGCTGAATATTTTGTTAAGGGATTTATGGTACTCTATTATATACAACGAAAACTCGCATCCTTTGTCTACCCTTTTATAGTCCGATTGTCTTTGTTTTTTTTTTATTGTTGTTACCTGTTGGGATCTGGGTAGACGTATAACTATATTCTAAATCCCCAACTCGTAACACCAAGGTACACCTCAGACACTCCCAGGTACACCTCAGACACTCCCAATTACACCCCTGACATTCCCAGGTACACCGACACTCTCAGTTACACCTCTGACACTCCCAGGTACACCTCTGACACTCCCAGGTACACCGTTTTCACTCCCAGTTACACGTCTGACACTTCCAGCCCTGACACTTAAAGGTACACCTCTAACACTCCCAGGTACGTGAATGACACTCCCAGGCACAGCTCTGACACTCCCAGGTACACCTCAGACACTCCCAAGTACACCTCTGACACTCCCAGGTACACCTCCGACACTCCCAGGTACACCTCCGACACTCCCAGGTACACCTCAAACACTCTCAGGTATACCTCTGACACTGCCAGGTACACCTCTAACACTCCCAGGTACACCTCTGACACTCCCAGGTACACCTCAGACACTCCCAGTTACACCTCCGACACTCCCAGTTACACCTCAGACACTCCCAGATACACCCCTGCCACTTCCAGGTACCCCCATGACACTCCCAGGTACACCCCTGACACTTTCAGGTACACTTTTGACACTCCCAGTTTCACCTCCGACCTCCAGATTACACCCCTGACACTCCCATGTACACCACTGACACTCCCAGGTACACCTCTGACACTCCCAGGTACACCTCTGTAACTCCCAGGTACACCTCTGACACACCCAGGTACTCCACTGATGCTCCCAGGTACTCCTCTGACAATCGCAGGTACACCTTTGACACTCCCAGGTACACCTCTGACACTCTCAGGAACAAAACTGACACTCCCAGGTACACCACTGACACTCCCAGGTACACCGCTGTCACTCCCAGGTACACCTCTGACACTTCCAGCCCTGACACTTCCAGGTACACCTCTGACACTCCCAGGTACACCTCTGACAATCCCAGGTACACCTCTGATACTCCCAGGTACTCCTGTGACACTCCCAGGTACACCCATGACACTCCCAGGTAAACCTCTGACACTCCCAGGTACACCTCTGTTACTCTCAGGTACACCTCTGACACTCCCAGGTACACCTCAGACACTCCCAGGTACATGAATGACACTCCCAGGTACACCTCTGACACTCCCAGGTACGCTTCTGACACTCCCAGTTACACCTCTGACACTCCCAGGTAAACTCCTGACAATCCCAGGTACATCTCTGACTCTCCCAGGTACACCCATGACACTCCCAAGTACACCTCTGACACTCTCAGGTACACCTCTGACACTCCCAGGATCACATCTGACACTCCCTGGTACACATCTGACACTCCCAGGGACACCTCTGACACTCCCAGGTACACCCCTGACACTCCCAGGTACACCTCTGACACTCCCAGGTACTCCTCTGATGCTCCCAGGAACTCCTCTGACACTCCCAGGTACACCTCTGACTCTCCCAGGTACACCTCAGACACTCCCAGTTACACCTCAGACACTCCCAAGTACACCTCTGACACTCCCACATACACCCCTGACACTCCCAGTTACACTCCTGACACTTCCCTGGTACACCTCCGACACTCCCAGGTACACCTCTGACACTCCCAGGTACACCACTGACACTCCCAAATACACCGCTGTCACTCCCAGGTACACCTCTGACACTTCCAGCCCTGACACTTCCAGGTACACCTTTGACACTCCCAGGTACACTTCTGACACT
>NW_024752727.1:0-15000 GCF_018991925.1 Homarus americanus
ACTCGTGCTATACACGGGTATATACGGTAAATGGAAAAATTTTACTCGACACCGACATTAGTTCCATTTAAATAACAGACGCTTAAGTGAGTCACTAGTGTTTACACTACACCAACCGGTAACATTTGATGCCATTACTTGAAGTGAATTGGCCTTATTTTAAAAAACCAAGGATGTGTAAACAGCACTGGTCAATGGGATGGTTGGTAAAGGACTACTGGGTCAGTAAGCTCCCAATGGTGTCACATGTGGGGTACCGGTCTTATACAGCGAATAGAGCTCAAAAGCTACTTTTTAAATGGAAATTTTTGGGGTCGTCTTATACACCCCGTCGCCTTGTAGGCCGAGATATACGGTACTGACAGGAAAAGCTAAAGGAGAGGACGTGTTTATACCAAGGATACCCCTCACCACCACTGACCTGCCATTTGAGTTCAAGCAACTTCAGTTCCCGGTTAAAGTGAGCTTTGCCATGATCATCTACAAAAGCCAGGGACAGTCCCTAAAGATGGTTGGCCTAAACCTGGTGTTTCTTTGCTTCTCTCATGGACAGTTCTATGTTGGATGCTCCAGAATGGGAACTGGCAAAAATCTGTACATACTTGCTCCTAATGGCAAAACCAAAAATGTGGTCTACCCTAATGCACTACAGTGAGACATTGTGGAGCCTCCCAGAGGGGGGCGTCCTACCGTGGCCTAGCGAAAGAGCGTGTTTCTGCTAGTACATAATAAACTGACCTTAAACCTTGAGAAAACCACTACACGAACTTTCACAAAAGGAAAAACTTACCCCCAGACTTGGACCCCCCCTGTACCTTGGTAATACAGTCCTCAAACACGAATAAAATACTACATTCCTCGGAGTTAGTGTTGATGAGAAACTTAACTGGAGAAACCACATACAAGCCATTCACAGTAAAGTCAATAAACAGTGCGGTATCATGTATCACACTCGACAGTCACTCACTCTCACAGCAATGAAAGAAATCTATCATGATCTTGTTTACCAACACCTGATATGCTGTCACACACTATGGGGGCCTATGGCTCTTCAAAAACACAATCTCTGGTTACTGCACAAAATGGAGTTGTACAGACAATGACCTACTTGAAAAAAAACAGATCACACAAACGAAAAATTGCTACATTGAAAATGTTAAAATTCAAAGATATTAACACCTACTGCTGTGCCCTCTTTGTTTACAAATCTATCAATCACTTGCTTGACAATATTTATTTACAGTTCCGGAATAATCAGAGATACAACTTAAGGCACCCAGAGCTACTAAGACCACCCCCCATACGCTCCTCTCAGTCCCAGACCTCCATAAAATCTCACGGTGTGAAGGTGTGGAACAACTTACCCCCACCCATCCGAGCAAAGACTACGCTCCCTTCCTTTAAATCATCTCTTAATAAATATCCATTGTATAAGTACAGTATTATTTCTTGTAACACCTACTACATTTACAGTACCTGCTTTTATTGTACCATCAAAACCGTTTTATCGGAAATTATCATGTAATAGATAAGTAATTACCATTACATTAAACATAATTGCCAACTAGACATAATCCTGACAGCTCTGTCCTCTTGTTCAACCTTATTACTGTACAACCCATGTTGTACTGCTCCCCCGTTATACTTATGTTTTCAATTCCATGGTAATTTATGTATACCTGTATATAAATAAAAAAAAATAAATAAATAAAAAAAAATAATAAATAAATAAAATAAATAAATATTGAAGTGATAACCATGGTAACATTATGAGATGTTCTTATTACCACCATGCTATTGTACTATTCCAGTTGATACTAAATGTTACATAATACTTCCTTGAGATAAATGTATAGTATAAAATCAGGTGCCTAAAAGAGAGCTCAGGTTCTCAACTGGCTCAGCCATGTTAATATTGTTATTATTATCCACTCTGTATCTGTGTTTTCTGGCAAAATAAACTGTTTCAATTCAATTCAATTCTCACCACCACCACTACCTGCCTCTATTATCACCACCTAAATCATAATTTCACTTTTCTCCCTCCCACCCATTGCATCTCACTAACACTGTCTCTCTCGCTCATTCTACAATGACTGTCATTCATGAAAGCACAATATTGTACAATACTGTACATTGTTTATTTGTTAATCTCACTCTATAATTTAAAATTTGTGTGCCTCTTACAGTTCCCCTGTTGATAGGGGGACGACGAGTGTGAGATTGGGCTTTTCTGTCCTCTCCAGGGTTGAAAGAGGTGTGGCCACAGTGCACCCAGATGTTGACCCATCCAGTGGACCCACACCAGAGTTAACCCTTGGAGATGGCTCCCCAGATGGAGGATCCATATAGGTGACCCCTTAGTTGCCAGCTTTATTTTAGCTGGGGTATCGTCACCAAATACTTCCGAAAGAGGATCAGTCAGCATCTCTGAGGAGACACCAGCATGAGCTGACATCTGTTGGAGTGTCTGGGACTCAGAAGTAGGTTCTAAAGTTAGCAAAGAGGTTTCGCTTTCTTGGCAATAATTGGATGATTCTATGATCGATATCTTGTTCAGAGAATCGTGTACCTCCAGAAACCCTTGAGGACCCTTGGTGGCATTTTGCTGAAATTTTTGTAGTACCAGGATGGTTGGTGGAGGAAAGATGAGGAGTACCAGATGGGTCCGCCTCATCCATATGGACCTCAGCTACTACAAGAGAAGTCTGAGGACTGAGAATTGGTGGCATAGAATCAGGTGTGAGAGCTGAATTCAATACAGGCACTGATGATTCTCTGGGTGGTGTGGCAGCAACAGTTAGCCGAGCCTTGTGTTGGGGAAGAACCTGTGCATTGGAATCCCCATGACTTGAGATATATTTCAGTGCTGTTTCTGGCTTCAGCAAAGCTCACTTTGTCTCTGGTGCAGATCTTTATTATCTCTTTTTCAATTTGGAAACGGTCACATTCACTAAAAGAGGCCGGGTGCACCTCACTCCAGTGAAAACAGCAGACTGGACCCAGACATTTCTCACCCTCATGGGCCTTACCACAGTAAACACATACTACAGGACCTCCCTGTTGTAACTTATAACAAGTGCGGCTGACATGGCCATACATCTGACAATGTAAGCATCGTCTAGGGTTTGGGACAGATGGTTTCACCTTAAGAGAGATCCAAGCAACCTTGATAAGAGGTTGGTGTAGGGTGTAGGGTTAAGAGCGCCATTTTCTTTCTTGCGAAACCTGTCCACTTTCACCACCTTTTGGTCGTATGGAACTCCTTCAGAAACTTCTCCTCTGAGTATCAGAACAGCTCTTTAGAGAATACCACCCCTCAACGCTGATTAAAGGTGGCATGCGGAGTACAAAAGACTGGGGCACCAGGTACCTCAGACAGGGTCCGGAGTAGAGCATTCTCCTGGGGGGAGTAGACCTCCACTAGGAGGCTACCACCTTGCTGGGTGAATATTTTAGGTTCTCTCCCATAAATTCTTACTATTGACCTGTAAACAAACAAAATTTTCAGGTCCATTATAGGCTTGCCTTCCACGGATCGGAGCAATAGATATTTTGTAAAATCCATTTTCTTGAACACACCTGGTAAGATCTCATGGGTAGAAGTGCCATGGAGGGTGCCAGGACCAGTGGACCTCCTGCGGCTCTTATTCTTGGGTACCGCTGCCATTTACGAAACTTTTACTTCTTTATATAGCAGTAGGAGTAACGGAAGCACAGATTATCTCAACTGTTACTCAACTCCGGTGCAACGAATAAATTGTTACCAAAAATGTCACGGTTAATTGGAGTACACTTGACTAACTGTAAACTGTAGACTGGACCTAGACTGGGTCCTCTTAAGCTGCATTTTGTCAATTTTGTAACTAAAGCTTCTTTGTAACAGTATAACAGTAATGGGGAGAACATAATATCTCTACCTTTACCAACTGTGTATCTGTTGGGTGACTGTTACTATTGTATAACAACTACTTGTGGAGCATGTTACCTTATATTCTAGACAAACTAAAATACAGTCTCTCCTCGACTACGACAGGGTTCCATCCCGACGACCACGACCAGGACGTAGGCCGAATTGGTCCTAAGTCTAAAAGGCAAAAATAAGACATAGAAATTCTAAAAGGGGTGTCTCTTTTTCTTCTCAGCACCACGAGAACTCTCACTTTTACGCTTGCCAGCCATTTTAAAGGGAATTACAAAACAAAAATTTTGTCAGTACACAGCTCGATCACTGACGTCGGTACTACAAAATACGTAATTTGAAAAATATTTAATACGACCACGGCGGTCGTATGTCCGGGTTGTCTTCAGTTGAATATGTATAGATCAAAGTTTATTGGGTTTTCAGTAACGAAATCCAACTGTCCTTTCTTCGTTTATTATACAGGAGAACATCGATATAACACGAGATACGTTCCAAGAGACATCTCTATAAACAGAATTCGCACTAAATCGAAATGTTGTTTCAATGGAATAGTTTAGTTTGGTACTTGAGAGAAACACAAAATACTAAAAAGACAGAGTCTACCCAGATGCACCTCAGCCCATCTCCTAGAATAAACGAAACATTGTTTTCTGTAGTATTATGTAAAAACACTCATAAATCAACACAGCTAAAATTAAGGGATATGAAATGGTCTGTTTACTAGCAATCAGCTGATGGGAAGATGGGGGAGGTGAGGTGATATGTTTGACAGTTGATGCTAAGGTCTAGTGCTTATTTATTTATCTGTCCTTAAGAGTGACTAAGTTTTTCTCTTATAAAATGTCACTGAACTGACATGTTCTAATTAATTTTATTACAAAGGGCTAAAATTTTTATCTCTTGTGCAAAATATATGAAGTTTATATTCAAATTATTCGCTGTCTTGCAAGGATTCCAGCAATGCAAATTATATTCTCCAAACTTTAGTCTGTGATATTATAAAAGATAAAAACTTTAAGCCTAAAAGCCTGGCTGGGGGGTGAGGTGACAGTGACAAGTTTGACAGTTGGGGCCGAAGGTCTTGTGAACTATTTATTTGTTTATTTATGTCCTTTAGATTGAGTTTTCGTTTTTTGTTTATAAAATGTCACAGAAGTGACCGGGGAGAATATAATTTACATTGCTGGAATTCTTATAAGATAGTGATTAATTTGAATATCCGTATATACTCGTCTATAACCCCCCCTCGTTTATCGGTCGACCCTGATTTTTTTACCAAGAAATCATTAATTTATGATATTCTTCGTTTATAGTTCAACCCATGTTTTTGAGGGTAATGGAACAACAAAACCTTCAGTAAAAACGCTGTACGTCCTATAAACTGAGGCTCGCCGTGCCTGAAACACGAGTGCCGAAGGCAAATCGTTTACCATTTATTATTACGACACTTAACACTGAAATGCGGGTAGTTTCTACAAAAATATTGTATATTTCCATTCAAGTATTTATTCAAGTCAATTAGGAGGGAATATTATTGTAATACAACAGTTTTTTAACTAAACCATTCGAAAAGCGATTACGGTAACATCTTTTGAACGAAAGAAAGCGAAAGTCATTGTTTTCGTCACGATTTTATCCCAATTTCCACTGTAATACGTACGTAATTTCAGCAAAAATATTACATTTCCGTGAATGTATTATATCAAGCACAGTATGAATAGAATATCATTGTAATATAACAGAATTTTAACCGAAAACTATTAAAAAAACGAGTAACATCTCAAGAACATCGGAAGCTTAGGTAAAGTCTTTTGTTTTCGTCATGTATTTTATCCTATTTTACATTGAAATACATCACGTTTCAGCAAAACTACTATTTACTTCCGATAATATATTCATTCAGGCGCAGTTTAGGTAAAATATACGTGTGTTGTAATAGTTTTTTAACTGAAAACGATTCAAAAAACACGTACCCTCTAGCTCTGTTCAAGGAGAGTACTGGGAGAAGCTGTTTGGTGCTGCAGATGATGACAAGGACAATGATTTTGATGGATTTTAATGAAAATATTCAGAAATATGGTATCGTAGTATTTATCCAAGTCAATTAGGATAGAATATTATTGCAATACAAGAGTTTTTAACTGAAAACCATTCGAAAAGCGATTACGGTAACATCTTTTGAACGAAAGAAAGCGAAAGTCATTGTTTTCGTCACGATTTTATCCCACTTTCCACTGTAATAAGTACGTCATTTCAGCAAAAATATTACATTTCCGTGAATGCATTATATCAAGCACAGTATGAATAGAATACCATTGTAATATAACAATATTTTAACCAAAAACTATTAAAAAAACAAGTAACTTCTCTTGAACATGGGAAGGTTAGGTAAAATCTTTTGTTATCGTCATGTATTTTATCCTATTTTACATTAAAATACATCACGTTTCAGCAAAACTACTATTTATTTCCGAGAATATATTCATTCAGGCACAGTTAAGGTAAAATATACATGTGATGTAACAGTTTTTAACTGAAAACGATTCGAAAAACACGTGTACCGTCTAGCTGATACAGCTGGTGGTGCGTGATGCGTCAAGGGTCGTTGTAAACAATAGGAGGTTGAAGTAGATTACCGGGTATTATATTAAGTGTGAAATATCGAAAAGGTTTTTATTACAGGTATTTTTTGTAGATCAATGAAAACTGTGATACCATATATGATATGATAAGTTAACCTGTGCTAAGAACTTCAACATAGACTACTGAAAGCACGTTGTAACGTAATTTAGCCTATTGTAAGTTGGTGAGCTTCATTTGCTGAAGGAACTGCACAACTTTTCATTACTAATTGGTACATATTTTACGTTTCCATTGTTTACTGGCAGTAAATGGTAAATATTTTTCATGTCTAAAGCTAAAAGTTGCTCCTCGCCCTTCCCATCATGCACGGGTTCAACCTAACAAAACTTTTACGCATGTATAGGACGACTCCCAATTTTTTGCCTAAAAATTTGGTCTTAAAAACTCGAACTATACACGAGTATATACGGTAATCATGCTATAATTTGCACTAAACAAAAATTTTAGTAATCATTTAGTACAGTTAACCCTCACTTTACGCGGTTAATGTAACCCGGAGGGTCCCGCGTAAAGTGAGAAACGCGTAAAGTGAATAACATAACATATGGGATTAATTGAAATGGAGTCCGGGCCGATCCCCAAACTCCACTTTTTGACGACACACAACTATGTTGTAGTAAAAATATTATCTTAACTTTATGATGGTATGCACACACAATTAATAATTAAGAGAAATATCAATAATATTAGGTTTTTTAACACTTACATTAGTAGAAAAAATGGCTGGGCACACGGGGATGGGCGGTTGGTTCCGAGGCAGAGGGCAGATTATTGGCCCTCACCTGTGTCACTTGTATCAATTGTATCACTATCCACCACAGAGGCTTGCAGGGCCTCTTTGTCAAACTCCCCAAAGTCCATATAAGTCCATATCCTCACCATAATTATCACTATCACTGACTTGGGCCGGCTGTGGTGGGTGGCGGGTGAAGAACTGGTAATGTTTTGATGACTGGGCGACCTTGTGCGCACCATGTTCGCGCAGCTTACACAACATGGCGGATGGCGGGAGGTTTGGATCCAAAAATGGCGCGGCTCGCCAGCCGCTCTCCGCGTAAAGGGGTACACCCACCGCGGAATGTGAGCATCCTGGGTTCCGGCAGGGCACCGCGTAAACGTGGAAACGCGGAATGTGGGACCGCGTAAAGTGAGGGTTAACTGTATGTTATTTTGAGTACATGTACAGTACAGCTTTGCCCTTAGGACAGTGTAGCGTGCCCAGAGAAACATTTGGCGCCAATTTTAAGATATGACGAGACAGATTGACTTGTGCAAAATAGGAAATATTCGCTTTAAATTAAAACATTGTCCTTAATTGTGGGTGTCGCTTGAAATCATTAATCTTAAATTGAATCGCTTTAAATCGACTTTCTACTGTAAAAGGTTTCTATGTACAGTACACTTTCAAAAATGATTATCACCGTAACTTAATCACTGTAGCTATGAGTGTTAAATGAGGATGGACGCTATCTTAGAGTAGCTCTACTAAATACGTCCGATTGATGTTAGAGTGGGGGTGATAGTGAGTAGAGACCGCTCGAGGGAGAACGGAATATATCTGACATCCTCCCCCGAGGAAAGGCGGAGCACATCAGGGATGGCTCTAATAACGTCTTCCTCTCGTCAGGGTTATCAAACTACTGCGCGCAACAGGCGGCCAGGGAGCCAGTTACTTATGCATGACTTAGCACTAACTGACACGACTATCAGTGGACACACCTTATCACGTGCTCTGAACATAAACCTCATAGCTAGTGGAAAGTTACAAGGGGTGATAGGTATACACGACTAATGTAATTAGCCCACATTTATATACCGTATATACTCGTCTATAACCCCCCTTCGTATATAGGTCGACCCCGATTTTTTGACCAAGAAATCGTTAATTTATGATATTCCTCGTTTATAGGTCGACCCAAGTTTTTGAGGGTAAAAGAACAACAAAACCTTCAGAGAAACACTACATCCTATAAACTTGTTTACCATTTATTATTACGACACTTTACACTGAAAAGCGGGTAGTTTCAACAAAAATATTGTATATTTCCATTCAAGTATTTATTCAAGTCAATTAGGAGGGAATATTATTGTAATACAATAGTTATTTAACTGAAAACCATTCGAAAAGCGATTACGGTAACATCTTTTGAACGAAAGAAAGCGAAAGTCATTGTTTTCGTCACGATTTTATCCCACTTTCCACTGTAATACGTACGTCATTTCAGCAAAAATATTACATTTCCGTGAATGCATTATATCAAGCACAGTATGAATAGAATACCATTGTAATATAACAATATTTTAACCAAAAACTATTAAAAAAACAAGTAACTTCTCTTGAACATCGGAAGGTTAGGTAAAATCTTTTGTTTTCGTCATGTATTTTATCCTATTTTACATTAAAATACATCACGTTTCAGCAAAACAACTATTTATTTCCGAGAATATATTCATTCAGGCACATTTAAGGTAAAATATACATGTGATGTAACAGTTTTTTAACTGAAAACGATTCGAAAAACACGTGTACCGTCTAGCTGATACAGCTGGTGGTGCGTCATGCGTCGTTGTAAACAAAAGGAGGTTGAAGTAGATTACCGGGTATTATATTAAGTGTGAAATATCGAAAAGGTTTTTAATACCGGTATTTTTTGTAGATCAATGAGAACTGTGATACCGTATATGATATGATAAGTTAGCCTGGGCTAAGAACTTCAACATAGACTACTGAAAGCACGTTGTAAGGTAATTTAGCCTATTGTAAGTTGGTGAGCTTCATTTACTGAAGGAACTGCACAACTTTTCATTACTAATTGGTACATATTTTACGTTTCCATTGTTTACTGGCAGTAAATGGTAAATATTTTTCATGTCTGAAGCTAAAAGTTGCTGCTCGCCCTTCCCATCATGCACGGGTTCAACCTAACAAAACTATTACGCATGTATAGGACGACCCCCAATTCTTTGACGAAAATTTTGGTCTTAAAAACTCGAACTATACACGAGTATATACGGTATTCAAAATGATCATCAAATTGTAAGAATTCCAGGAATGTAAATTATATTCTGGCCCGGTAATTTATATGAATTTTATGAGCTAAAACAAATATCTTCAATAAATAAACAAAATATACTTACCGAAATACTATCTGTCAATCAAAATACCCCACCTACCCCCCCTCTTCCCACCTGCTACCCTGGGTCCCTCCCTCCCTCCCTACCCCCACCTTTCCTCCCTACCAGAGAAATGATTGGGTTATAACAGTATATTTACATTTTTAGTTATAAATAATACCTCAGACTAAAGTTAGGATAATATAATCGACATTGCTGGATTCCTTGCAAGACCAGGAATATTTTGAATATACACTTCATATATTTTGCACAAAAGATAACATATTTGCTCTGAGTAAACAAAATACTTGCATTAGATCTAAAATTTGTATGTCTAATGCAAAAATCTATGATGCTTACATTCAAAATGATCATCAAATTGTAAGAATTCCAGCAATGTAAATTATATTCTGGCCGGATAATTTGTATGAATTTTACGAGTTAAATAAAAAATTATACTTCACCTGCGTATATGAGTAGATGCACCACGTAAAGTGGAAATTCCGGTTCTGGCAGGGTACCGCGTAAATGTAGAAACGCGTAAAGTGAAACCGCATAAAGCGAGGGTTCACTGTGTGTGTGTGTATATATATATATATATATATATATATATATATATATATATATATATATATATATATATATATATATATATATATATATATATATATATGTGTGTGTGTGTGTGTGTGTGTGTGTGTGTGTGTGAAAAACCCTCACTCCTTACCCTCAAGCTGCACCCTTGATTATCTGGAGGGTTGTTGACTCTGGGGGTGGATGAGGTGCCTGGTGGATTATTTTTGTCTGGCTGTGGTTTACTCAGGTGTGGGTCTTTCTCAGGTGCTGGGGCGGAAGGAGGAGGTATGACATCATCTTTGTCGAAAATTTCTTGCAGTGCACGAACTTGACACTGGTAGGTCTTATGCTGCAAATAATAAAACTATATGTAGACTAATTATAAACATGTGTCCTCATTCAATTTGTCATTTTCACAGTAAGTGAATAATCTGTGTAAGAATATCATGTCATCATACAGTATACATGTGTGGCAAATTTTCGCACTGACTTTCACCTCTACATGTGCCACATTTTACAGTACAGTAATAAAATATCCCATCTTCATTAGTTAAAAAAATCTTCCATATAAACTTGTCCGATCACCCCTTTTGCAACCAGTTCTCGGTGAAAGCATGTAGTATGTAAGATATACATCCACTGCTCAGTATCACCGTATATACTCGTCTATAACCCCCCTTCGTATATAGGTCAACCGCGATTTTTTGACCAAGAAATCGTTAATTTATGATATTCCTCGTTTATAGGTCGACCCAAGTTTTTGAGGGTAAAGGAACAACAAAACCTTCAGTAGAAACACTACATCCTATAAACTTGTTTACCATTTATTATTACGACACTTTACACTGAAAAGCGGGTAGTTTCAACAAAAATATTGTATATTTCCATTCAAGTATTTATTCAAGTCAATTAGGAGGGAATATTATTGTAATACAATAGTTATTTAACTGAAAACCATTCGAAAAGCGATTACGGTAACATCTTTTGAACGAAAGAAAGCGAAAGTCATTGTTTTCGTCACGATTTTATCCCACTTTCCACTGTAATAAGTACGTCATTTCAGCAAAAATATTACATTTCCGTGAATGCATTATATCAAGCACAGTATGAATAGAATACCATTGTAATATAACAATATTTTAACCAAAAACTAATAAAAAAACGAGTAACATATCTTGAACATCGGAAGGTTTGGTAAAGTCTTTTGTTTTCATGTAGTTTATCCTAATTTGCATTGAAATTCATCACGTTTCAGCAAAACTACTATTTATTTCTGAGAATATGGAAATGTAATATTTTTGCTGAAATGACGTACGTATTATAGTGGAAAGTGGGATAAAATCGTGACAAAAACAATGACTTTCGCTTTCTTTCGTTGAAAAGATGTTACCGTAATCGCCTTTCGAATGGTTTTCAGTTAAAAACTGTTGTATTACAATAATATTCTATCCTAATTCACTTGTGATGTAACAGTTTTTTAACTGAAAACGATTCGAAAAACACGTGTACCGTCTAGCTGATACGGCAGAGCCCTGGTCGCGGAGGCTTTGTGTTTGCTTCGGCCCTTCTTAAGCAGCTTTTAATTTTAGCGTACGTTGAAATTGTGTTTACCGGTATATTCTATTTTCTTGCTTCTTATTTTCCAGAAATATGACAAGTTTGTATATAATACAATGTTACGGTACTTTTAATTTACAAGTATTCATTTTTAAAAATACAGAAGACACCAAACAAATACCAGTACTACGGTTATTTGCGTGACTCTCCCGCCAAAAAAGACCAAACAGCTGGTACTCTCTCCCTCAGCCCTACCAAAATAGCCCAACGACATCTTTCTTGTTTATTCTCTTCCAATTTCTCACTTTAACTGGTATTTTTTACTTCATATTGCCTACATCAGATAAACTACAGTAATTGAGGTTAGACACTGTTATAAATTTGATTACCGGGTCCTGGCAGGTGCCGTTAGAACCACCTGACCCTACCAACAGTGTTGCAAGTCAGACAGCATTTTTTTAATCATCCATGTGCACGAGAAAGGATGGATGGATGAAGGCGGCATACAAATATGGCTTAAAAAAGTCTGGAACTTTAGACCAGGGGGACTGCGCAAAGAAAAAAGTCTTCTTGTGTGGGATATGTTTCGGTCACATCTTGTTGACAGTGTTACTGCTGGGATTAGGAAGGAAAACACTGATACAGCTGTGATTCCTGGTGGATTAACAAGTCTTGTCCAACCACTGGATGTTTCCATAAACAAACCATTTAAAGATGCGGTAAGAGTGAAGTGGAACAACTGGATGATAGAAGGCGATAAGACATACACAAAGGGAGGCAACATCCAAGCTCCATCACTAGCAACATTATGTGAATGGATTGTAGAGGCCTGGGATGCAATCAGACCAGAAATTGTGGTGAAATCTTTTAAGAAATGTGGAATTTCGAATGCTCTTGATGGAACAGAAGAAGACTTGTTGTGGGATTATGAGGCTAATGAGAGCGTGAATGAGGATGAAGATATTGATGATCCTATGGCTGATGATGGTGTTGATCCATATGACGATGCTGTTCAAGGAGAGGACTGGGAGGAGCTGTTTGGTGCTGCAGATGATGACAAGGAAAATGATTTTGATGGATTTTAATGAAAATATTCAGAAATATGGTATCGTAGTATTTATTCAAGTCAATTAGGATAGAATATTATTGTAATTCAACAGTTTTTTAACTGAAAACCATTCGAAAAGCGATTACGGTAAAATCTTTTGAACGACGAAAGAAAGTGAAAGTCATTGTTTTCGTCACAATTTTATCCCACTTTCCACTGTAATACATACGTCATTTCAGCAAAAATATTACATTTCCATATTTATTTCTGAGAATATATTCATTCAGGCACAGTTAAGGTAAAATATACTTGTGATGTAATATTTTAATGAAAATATTTATAAATAAGGTATTGTATTTTTCTTTTGTTTCAAATTTATTTAACAAAGATTGATGTTTCAAATTTAATTAACAAAAATTTATGTATCTATAAATAAACTTTTAAAAATGAATACTTTATGTTTTACATACTCCTGTGCATACCATACCATGCATTTGGCTACTTTGGGCTAGCTATGATGACGCAAGAGATCTGCCCTGGAAACTGTACCGACACTCACAGCGGGTGGTGCGTTGGTGCGTCGTTTCCATTGTTTACTGGTAGTTACTGGTAAATATTTTTCAACCTAACGAAACTATTACCCGTATAGAGGCCGACCCCCAACTTTTTGCCAAAAAATTTGGTCTTAAGAACTCGTGCTATACACGGGTATATACGGTAAGTACTTCTGCCTATGAGACAGGGGCTAATACCCAGAGCCACTTTTTCCAATCTCATAGGGCTGCAGTTTAGCAATTGATGATCCACTGGAAGGTCCATGGATGGGTGCAGAGTTGTCAGGAGGAATATCTGGCTAGTTATTTAGGTTTTTTATTTCCATAAAAAAATGAATTACTTCATTCCACCACCCACCACAGCACCCAACAAAGGTAGGTCAATGCTAGAGATAAGATCCCAGTGACCCCAGGGTTATCGGGGAAGTACAGCAAGTCCTCGCTTAACGTTGTCCCTCTTAACGTTGTTTTGGTACTACGATGCTGAACTTAAGAGACTAAAAATTTGTTTAACATCCCTGTGATTCGGAACGTCGTTTTGCGTCGTCACGGACTACTTTCTATGGCTTATCACCCTCTCTCGTCTGGCCGCGCTACGCTCAATCGACTAGGCGCACTACCCACACTTGCATAACGTCACAGCGTCCCCAAGTGACGCCAAGCCAGTATCTGTTACGACTTCACATCATTTGTGTGTGCTTAAGTGCTTTTACTCTAAAACTGTACTCTAACTATTCAAAATGGCTTCCAAGCGCCCATCAAGTGCTACTGATGCTCGTGTAGTGAAGAGGCAACGTAAGACCATTACCCTTGCTATGAAATTGGATGTATTAACCTGATTTGAAAAGAGGGAATGTGCTGTGGACATAGCCGCTATGCTTGGTCTAACCCTCACAACGGTGCATACTATCCGGACCAATGCTAACAAGATTAAGGTTAGTGCTGAAAGTGGTACCACTCTCAGTGCAACTAAAACAACTCGTACTAGAAGTACTGTGATAGAGAAAGTGGAAAAGATGCTGGCTATGTGGATGGAGGACCAGAATCAACGTAATGCGTCTGTGAACCTTATGGTTATCCAACATAAGCCCAGATCCTTGTTTGACGACATAAAGGAAACCGAGGGTGAAAGATCGAAGGAAGAGACCTTTATGGCCAGCCAAGGATGGTTTCCACGATTTAAGCATCATTATAACTTCCATAACATAAAGATGACTGGTGAAGCTGCTAGTTCAGATACGGTTGCTGCCGAGACATTCCCGCCTGAATTCAAGCAGATTATCCAGGAAGGAGGCTACTCATCGAAGCAAGTTTTCAATGTGGATGAGACGGATCTCTTTTGGAAGAGGATGCCTGAGAGGACCTATATCTCCTAGGAGGAGAAGAGAGCGCCAGGTTTTAAAGCGGCAAAAGACCACTTGACGCTGCTGCTTGGCGCGAACGCTGCCGGCGACTTCAAGCTGAATCCTATGCTGATTTCTCGTGCTGCCAACCCACGGGCCCTGAAAGGTTACTCAAAGGATCACCTTCCTGTGATCTACAAGGCAAATAAGAAGGCATGGATAACCGGCGCCACATTTAGC
>NW_024752727.1:17500-19197 GCF_018991925.1 Homarus americanus
ATATATATATATATATATATATATATATATATATATATATATATATATATATATATATATATATATATATATATATATATATATATATATACAGTCAACCCTCACTTTACTCGGTCCCACATTCTGCGTTTCCACGTTTACGCAGTGCCCTGCCAGAACCCAGGATGCTCACATTCCGCGGTGGATGTACCCCTTTACACTGTGAAGTATAATTTTTTTTAATTTAGCTCATAAAATTCATACAAATTATCCGGCCAGAATATAATTTACATTGCTGGAATTCTTACAATTTGATGATCATTTTGAATATAAACATCATAGATTTTGCATTAGACATACAAATTTTAGATATGTTTACTCTTGAGTAAATATGTTATCTTTTGTGCAAAATATATGATATTTATATTCAAAATATTCCTGGTCTTACAAGGAATCCAGCAATGTCAATTATATTATCCTAACTTTAGTCTGATTTATTATTTATTACTAAAAAGGTAAAGAGTCTGGTATTCCCACACATTTATCTAGTAGGGACGTTGGTGGGGGGTTGGGGGGAGGGAGGGAGGGACCGGCGACCGACCATCTGTTACCGTGTGAAGAATATTTTTTTTTTTATTAACTGAAGATTTTTATTTTAGCTCATAAAATTCATACAAATTACCCGGCCAGAATATAATTTACATTGCTGGAATTCTTACAATTTGGTGATCATTTTGAATATAAACATCATATATTTTGCATTAGACATAAAATTTTTAGATAAAATGTTTAATCTGAGTAAGTATGTTATCTTTTGTGCAAAATATATGATGTTTATATTCAAAATATTCCTGGTCTTACAAGGAATCCAGCAATGTCAATTATATTATCCTAACTTTAGTTTGAGGTATTATTTATTACTATACCTGGTTTTCCCCCATCATAAAATTAAGATGTTATTTTTACTACAACATAGTTATGTGTCGTCAAAAAGTGGAGTTTGGGGATCGGCCTGGACTCCATTTCAATTAATCCCATATGTTATGTTATTCACTTTACGCGTTTCTCGCTTTCCGCGGTACCCTCCGGGTTACATTAACCGCGTAAAGTGAGGGTTAACTATATGTATGTATATATATATGTATGTATGTATGTATGTATGTATGTATGTATGTATATATATATGTATATATATATATATATATATATATATATATATATATATATATATATATATATATATATATATATATATATATATATATATATATATATATATATATATATATATATATATATATATATATATATATATATATATATATATATATATATATATATATATATATATATATATATATATATATATATATATATATATATATATATATATATATATATATATATATATATATATATATATGCAAGTAAATCACTGTAGGTGCTGTGATCTAGGTATATGCTGATATGCCTTGAGAATTTGCAGTCCGAATTCATCGATGAGGAATACAAATATACAGGTAGTTCTGCTATAACGATAATTGTGTTCTGTAAAATATCGGTTATAGAAAATCGCTAAATAGAAATAACAGGGCTTATGGAGAAAATAATAGGTTAGGTGCAGATCTAAATCGAAAAAATTTCGCTAGTTAGCCTAACACAAAGGATAGCACAGTCTAAATAAATGTTACATTCATATCTAATAATGAAATCATACA
>NW_024752728.1:0-15000 GCF_018991925.1 Homarus americanus
AAGTTACGTGCTTGCTTTTAAAATTGATATATAGAATGTATGAACCAAGGGAACGGCAACTCAAATGGATCCAAACCACAGCTAAGCACACATGAAGAAGGCGTTTGACTAGACCATCTGCACAAAAGTTGAGACTCCAACAGCACTTCTTCCACCCTGGCGGACAGTTCCCCTGATATCACAATGACACATCCGCCTAAAAAATAATTATAATAAAGTATTTATCTCCAACACACTGCCAAAGTGAGAAAGCTCTTGACAATACACACACCTACACACTGATATAATACCACAGACCATCTACACCATTACGGATCTTCAACACTGCCTGTGGAGGGCTGGAAGTGCTATCATTGTGACCAACCTGACGGTACACCATAGTTAGAACAACTGGGCATCCACTCACAAACTGAATTAGTTGCCAGACTCACAGCTATCAAATTCATTGAAACCACTGTCACTTATTAGTCTGATTATCATCATTCTATCCCCACGCTTCTGCCTTTGGCACTTCAACTCAGGTTGTTGTCACGCTTGTTTTGAAGCCTGACACACAAAGACGTATCTTGTTGATCGCGTGTCAAGATCAAACTGTTGTGATCCTCCTCGCAGAAAGCACAGTTGAATACAATTTGGCCCGTCAAAGAACCCCAAAAACTGTAATTAGGAAGGAACTTATTCAAGTGAATTTGACGCAATAGACAAGGCAAACAGGAACTAGTCGATTCATTGTCATGATGAGATTAAAATGAAAACATGTATATGGAGCAAGTAACAAGATCACTAGACGATGGAAGCCAAACACTCTGGCAAGGGTGTCTCTGCTGATGAACAAGATTTGTAAAGTGTGTGCCGCATTATATGGCCACAATATTACGAACACTACATCTTCACCAGTGGAAGATGGAACCTTTTAGGACAGGTCCAGGAACACTGTGTGAATAAATAAGGCTGTAGGTTGCCCCATTCCTGTACTCACGCAGTTATTGCATGTTATCCCTTGGTGTATATAGAACTAAACAAAGAACCCATTTGAAAAATATTCCCAGTGCTATAATATCCTGACCTCAGGGAGTTATATTGGACCCTTTGTAAACTATGCCTTGTAAACTCTTGTGCTACTGCTCACAGGATTAGCAGTATGGGGTGCACAGTCCAGCTGCCTCTAAGTGTGACGAAATAAAAAATCACACACACACACACACACACACACACTATTATAAACCACTAAAATCACTTCCTACGAAACTACAATTATTGAACAATCACCTGGTCCTCCTGTAAAAAAAAAAAAAATATATATTAAATTTCAATTTTGACCATTGTTGATGCAAAAAATGTAAGTTTGGCAAAAATTTTCAGCAACAGATTTGAAGAGATGATTACGATATTAGTAGTAGAGGGAGAATGAGAGGGAAGGAGAGGCGTGGGGTGGGGTAGAGAAGAGGGGAGTGGGGGGGTAGTATGGGGAGAAGGAAGGGAGTGAGGAGGGAGGAGGAGGGAAGGGAAGAGGAGAGGTAGGTGGAGGGGAAGAGGAGAGACGGGGACGTGGGAGAGGAGGGTGGAGAAGGCAGTTCTTCTACACATATAAGTACTTTTGCGGAAAATTGTCGTCGTCAGAATAACGTAAATTATACATACATAGGATTTTTTCACCGATATATTCAGGAAGGGAGAAGCGATTCTTGAGGGTAGGGGAATGAAGGGGAGTTTGTGGGAGGAAGGAGAGGGAAAAGTAAGGGAGTTTCTATATAGGGGAGAAGGGTCTCAAGGTTGGGTGGTAGGGAAATGGGAAAGGATAGGACGCGCGGCCAATCAATAAGTAGACAAGGAATTGATCTGATCAGTGACAGCAATAGGCACCTCGATCAGCCAATCAGCAGAGAGCATTACTGTGTTGACTTTGACGTCAATTTATTAGAGAGAAGAGAGAGAGAGAGAGAGAGAGGAGAGAGAGAGAGAGAGAGAGAGAGAGAGAGAGAGTCCTTCCAGGGTATAATAATAATCCCTTCCCCGAAAGTATAATTAATTTTTCCTTCAGTGAATATAAGTTAAAATAATGCCCTGGTTTGGCCCCAAAGACAACCAAAACCCCAGAATACTGATAATAATCATATCCAAATTGAGCCCCTTTCAAGTCTCCCTTTCCCTTCCCCTCCCCCCTTTCCTTCCTCTCACCCTCCCTCTTTTTCACTCTCCTCTTCCTCCCTTCCTCCCCCATTGCCATTCTTCCTCCTCCCCTCGCCTTCCGTCTTTTCCATTACCTCCCTTTGAGAGAGAGAGAGAGAGAGAGAGAGAGAGAGAGAGAGAGAGAGAGAGAGGAGGAGCACAACAAAGGCCTACTCCCCACTAATTGACTGCCTATTGGGGGAAAAATTCTCTTGACGTGAATAAACAACGAGGGAAAAAATTTCTCTCCCCACCACCACACATATGTTAATTACCCGGCCACAAAAGTGTATATTAAAGGTAGATTAAACAAATAATAACGGAGAGGCCATTAAGAGAATAAACAGATCAGGTTAGGTTAGTAGGGTTAAGATTGGTTCGGTTAGGATGTAGGGCCAGGTTAGGGTTAGGTTGAACAGGTGTTTGGGCGCGGTATCCCACGTGAGGAGGTATCTAACTGACGCACTTAAGCTACGACTTACAGTTGATTCTCAAAGGTTCTAGGTTAAACTTTTCCTCCTAACTCAAGATACAAGAATATGCATAAATGGAGTGAGAAAACGTGCAGCGGGCCTATTGGCCCATAACGGGTAGTCCCGTTTGCACTCAGCCCCTACTCATATATCCGTCCAACCTATGTTTGGTTATCCAGCGTATTCGAGTTATTGATGGTGTTTGGTAAATTGTTCCATTCAGTTCAACTCTGTTTCAAACCAATGTTTGCTTATTCGCGCTTTAATCTAAATTTGTCTAATTTAAAACCATTATATGAGTTCGCTCTTGGTTGGATATGTTTGAGTACCTTTGAATCACCTTTTGTTTAACCTCTGACTTCCATTAATACACCGATCAATATCGCCCTCACTTCCACAAGGCCCCTTGAGGAGTGCGTTAAGATGCTTGAACCTGTCTTCGCACCATGATCCTAATGCCCGGGATTAGTCTTATTATTCTCTCTGAATTCTCTCTTGGATTCATGTCTATTCTGTAGTATTGGCAGACAAAACTTAATCAAGTGAATTCCATGAGGCTCCAATGCAAGATATAGTTTTAGGATGACCTTGCTAGTCTTATGAACACCTTTTGCATAAACCCAAGCACTTTATTAGCCTGTTTTGTTAAAATATTCAATGTTTACTTGGTTTAAGATTCCACCATCACATCACTCCTAAATCTTTTCTGCGTTTGATTTCACATCAACGTTGTTGTTCATCTGATATCTGGTTTCTCTGTTTACATCTCCACACTAAGTACCACATTTCACATTTGATTTACATTTATCTGCCATTTTACCTTTGTAATCATCTCGAAAATTTTTGTTTAGACTTTCCTGAAGTTTGCGGAGTCCTCGTCAGATTTAATTACACGCCCTATTTTAGTGTCATCAGCAAATCTATAAATTATGCTGCTGCCTCACGCCTCTATCTACGTCTCTTATGTATATAATAAATAGTAATGGTGAAAGTAATGGTTAACGTAGGGGCCAGGGAATGAAGGTTCAGCGTAGAGGGGCCAGTGAGAGAGAGAGAGAGAGAGAGAGAGAGAGAGAGAGAGAGAGAGAGAGAGAGAGAGAGAGAGAGAGAGAGAGAGAGAGAGAGAGAGACCACGAGTTAATTTCTTTTACTATAAATAAAGTCGCACTTGGAATGAATCATGACGTTGTGTGTGTGTGTGTATGTGTGTGTGTGTGCAGCCATTCAATATATCGTCTACAAAAAGTATAAAAATATTAACACTTTTCCAACTCTAAAAAAAAACCAATTACAAAATCCCATACATTAAATTACCCTCTCAATTAAAAAATGAAGGGACACAACGCGCCTGAGCCTGAAAGGAGGAGAGAAAGAAGGGAGGAGGGGAAGGTGGGCAAAGGTGAAAGGGAGAAAGGGGGTGAAAGGGAGAGGGGAAGGTAAGAAAGGTGGGGAGGAGAGGGAGGGAGAGGGAGGGAGGGCGAAGGGAGAGGAAGGAAGGAAAGGAAGAGAGGGAATGGGGAGTGAGGAAGGGAGGGTCGAAGGAGAGGGGAATGGATAAGGGGGAAGGGAGGAGGTAGATGGGGAGATGGATGGGGAGAAGGAAGGAGAGGGGAGGAAGGAAAGAGAGGAAGGAAGTGGAGGAGAGGAAGAGGAAAGAGAGAGGAGAAAGGGGCGGGAAGGGGCGTGGTGGGCGGGAAGGGGCGGAAAGGGAAGTAAGTTAAATACTGATGTAATTTGACGTAATATAATATTATTACTACCACACACACAGTAAACGTTCTTAGTGTTAACATATATTGGCTCTAATCACCATCAAGGGTCGTTAGTGTGGCCTTTATTTGCTGCGGTAATGAGTTTGTCTGGTAGTTGTGGTGGTTTGTGTGTGTGTGTGTGTGTGTGTGTGTGTGTGTGTGTGTGTGTGTGTGTAAACTCGTTTCTTTTTGTGGGTTAACTTGCACACAGGTGGTTGTTAGAATGGATTACTGGTACGAGATTAAGACGGATTGAGATGGATTAGTGTGGATTAGACGGATTAGTGTGATTAAGATGGATTAGTATGGATTAATATGACATCGTGTGGGTTAGGATTAGTGTGATTATATAGACCTAACCCACTGGACTCTTATATAATCATAAAAAAGTTTATAGGTTTTATGGTTTTCTGAGAATTTAATTTATTGTTTTATTTTATTCTATTTGTTTTATTATTGTTGTCGGTTTACCTTTGTTTCTCTTCTCTTCCTCCCTTCCTGTTTCTCTCTTTCCTCTTTCTCTTCTTTCACCTCCCTTTTCTCTTCCATTTGACTACCTTCCTCTTTAGCCTTTGTTCTTTTCAATTTTAAGTCTTCCTTCCTTCTTTCTCTTCTCCTTTCTCCCTTCCTCCCTTCCTCTTCTCCCCTTTTCTCCTCTTCTTTCTCAGGTTCTTTCTTCTTTCCTTTTCTTTCTCTCTTTCTTCATCATTATCCTTCCTTTCTTCATATCATACATACATGTACATACATACATATATACATACATACATACACATACATACATACATACACATACATACACATACACATACATACACACACACACACACACACACTACACATACATACATACAACAATCAGTTTTATCATTTTCATTTCATTATGCAAAATCATTTGATACACAACAGGTAAGTATAAAGGAGAACACCTGGCACACTCTATTGTTCTTCTTGTTCTATGATACAGGGGAGATAATGAACAGTGATACAGTGCCTTGAGGACATAGGACCAATAATACCAGTGATACAGTGATCTTTGTTCTTCGAGCGAGGATACGTAGCTAGAGAGAGAGAGAGAGAGAGAGAGAGAGAGAGAGAGAGAGAGAGAGAGAGAGAGGAGACTCAACACTTAAAGTTTAACTAACATTAAGGCTCTCACACTGTCACCACAGCACATCTGTCAGTTTTCCATTGTGTCAGGGTGAGTCTGGGTGTGTCAGAGTCAGGTGTTAGAGTGTGTCTGGGTGGTCAGAGTGTGTCAGGATGTGTTAAAGTGTGTCAGAGTGTGTCAGAGTGTGTCAGAGTGTGTCAGGGGTGGGAGTGTGTCTAGGGTGTGTCAGAGTGTGTCAGATGTGTTAAAGGTATCAGAGGTCAGTGTGAGTCTTGGTGTGTCAGGGTGTCAGAGCGTGCAGAAGGAGTGCCAGGGTGTGTTAGAGGTGTGTTAGATGTGTCGAGGTCAGGGTGTGTTAGAGTGTGTCAGGTGTGTCAGAGTGTGTCAGGGTGTGTTAGAGTGTGTCAGGTGTGTCAGGGGGTGTTAGAGGTCAGTAGGGTCAGAGTGTGTCAGGGTGTGTTAGGTGTGTTAGAGTGTGTCAGGGTGTGTCAGAGTGTGTCATCAGGGTGTGTTAGAGTGTGTCAGAGTGTGTCAGGGTGTGTTAGAGGAAACATCAACACATCACAATGGTATTAATTAATGTGGAACACCAAACTAATATAATTACTTATTGCCCTCTCACCTCTCTGCCCTCTCTCTCTTCTCTCACCTCTCTCTCTCTCTCTCTCCTCTCTCCTCTCTCTCTCCTCTCTCCTTATTACCCATCCATCCATTCAATACAGACTCTTACCTGTCAAATTCCGTCTTAATAACAAATTTTGGACAGAAATGAAGGAAGGAAGGAAGGAAGAAGGAAGGAAGAGACACAAGGAGGGGAACATATAGGAGGGAAAACGTTAGACTAAAATGAATGAAGGAATGATGGAAGTAAATAAGGAAGAAGGAAGAAATGAAGGAAGGAAGGAAGGGGTGAGGTAAAGAATAAAGGAAACTAAAGGAAGGAAGATAAAACAACAAAGAAGCAAAAGAGGAAAGGAAAAGAAAATAAATAATGAAAATGAAGAAAAATACGATGAGGTAAAATAAAGAACGAAGGAACTAAAATAACCAGAAAGAAAAGAAGGAATGAAATGTGAAAAGAGATGACAAGGAAGAGAAACAAATGAGAGAAAACGAAACAGGGTGGAAAAAGAGAAGAGTAAATGAGGAATAAAGAAGAGACGGAGGATAAATGAGGGATAAGGAGAGAAGTATATGAATAATGAGAGACGATAATAATTGGAGAGAGAGAGAGAGAGAGAGAGAGAGAGAGAGAGAGAGAGAGAGAGAGAGAGAGAGAGAGAGAGAGAGTGTAAAAAATAATAATAATAATAATAATAATAATAATAACAATAAAAATAATAATAATAAATAATAATAAAACAACAAAACAACAACAACAACAATGGCCCGTGACGTCACAAGTAAACACTTATACACACGATCCTCGACGATTCAAAATGGCCGCCAGGAAAGCCGATTCTGACCTCGGGTTATACATTGACCTGTGAACTGGAATATGTCAACGAGGCAAACTATTCTCTACCCTATATTCATCACTTATTTCTCTTTATTCTTGTCTTTCACCTTCACCTCACCTCCCTCACTTCTTCCTTCACCCCCTCACCTCTCCCCTCACCCTTCAATTCTCTCCTCCCACACTAACGACCCATCACATACCCTACACTTGTCACTTTCGTAAATTGGTGTCTTAACAACTGTGCCATTATGGTGAATCTGTTTATGTGAAGAAAAGAGTAAATATTGTGGTTAGGTTTGGGTTAGGGTTTGGTTAGGTTTGGTTTGGTTAGGTTAGGTTTGGGTTTGTTAGGTTATAATGGTTTCACACACACACACACACACACACACACACACACAAACCACACTCCTGACACTCTGAATGTGAGGTTAAAATAGTCGAGTAACTCCCATTCTTTTCTCCCTCCCTCTTGCGCCCCAAACTCTCTGACCTCTATCTCTTTATTTTCTCTCTTCAAATCCTCTCCTAGTACCCAAATCTCTCTCACACAGGCGTCATAACCTACATAAAGGACGTAAAGAAAACTTGTAATAAATAAACAAATAAAGTAGAGATAACAGATATGAGAGAGAGATAGAGCGAGAAAGAGAGAGAGAGAGAAAGAGAGAGAGATAAAAGTAATAACCGTAGCCTAAGAACATCAACAAACATGCACTAGAGACCAACTAACAAAGTCTCACCTGCCTCCAGACTCAAAGAAAACGGAATACAGTAATAAAACTGATCAAAACAGAAAACGGGAAGGGTGATCGCTTGAGAGATGAAGAAAATGTAATGAAGAAAGAAAATGAAGATAGTTGTGTCTCTGGTTGGTTAAAGAAAATGGAAAAAGAAAATGTGAGAAATGAAAGAAAATGTAATGTATAGTAAACAAAGGGAGACTAAAGAAAAGGAGTGCAAACATAGATGAAGACTGAATGAATGATAAGTTGGAGACAGATGGAAAGAAGAAGAGATATAGAAATAAGAAGAGGGGAGGGAGAGGAAGATAAGTAGTAGTAGGAGGAGGAGGAGGAGGAGGAGGAGGAGGAGGAGGAGAAGAAGAAGGAATAAGAATAGAAGAACAGGCTAATCATCCCTAATTATTGTGGATTATTATCCTATTTTACTTATTTCTCTTTTATTTGTCTCCTTCCCTGCTCTCATCATCATCTCTCACTCTTCACTTCCTCCTCCTCCTTCTCTCCCTCTTTCTCCTTCCATCCTTCACTCCCTCCTCCTTCTCCTCTTCTTCTCCTTCGCTTCTTCACCTCCTCCTCCTCCCTCTTCTCTCTCTATCATCCTCCTCTCTATTCCCTCTGATTTATCACCCTCCTCCACTTCCTTCGTTGTCCCAGGAGTAAATAGTTTCCCTTGTCACCCTGTATAGAGGCTGTTACCTCACGGCTTCTGTTCACCTGACACAGACACCGACTCGATCTATTTCTGTCGACACAGACACACACAGACTCGATCTATTTCGTCGACACAGACACACCGACTCGATCTATTTCGTCGACACAGACACACCGACTCGATCTATTTCGTCGACACAGACACCGACTCGATCTATTTCGTCGACACAGACACACCGACTCATCTATTTCGTCGACAGACACACCGACTCGATCTATTTCTGTCGACACAGACACACACACGACTCGATCTATTTCGTCGACACAGACACACCGACTCGATCTATTTCGTCGGCACAGACACACCGACTCGATCTATTTCGACAGACACACACAGACTCGATCTATTTCGTCGACACAGACACACACAGACTCGATCTATTTCTGTCGACACAGACACACCGACTGACTATTGTCGACACAGACACACAGACTCGATCTATTTCGTCGACACAGACACACCGACTCGATCTATTTTGTCGACACAGACACACCGACTCGATCTATTTCGTCGACACAGACACACCGACTCGATCTATTTCGTCGACACAGACACACAGACTCGATCTATTTCGTCGACACAGACACACACAGACTCGATCTATTTCGTCGACACAGACACTACCGACTCGATCTATTTCGTCGACACAGACACACCGACTCGATCTATTTCGTCGACACAGACACACAGACTCGATCTATTTCTGTCGACACAGACACACCGACTCGATCTATTTCGTCGACACAGACACACAGACTCGATCTATTTCGTCGACACAGACACACCGACTCGATCTATTTCTGTCGACACAGACACACCGACTCGATCTATTTCGTCGACAATAGACACACCGACTCGATCTATTTCGTCGACACAGACACACAGACTCGATCTATTTCTGTCGACACAGACACACACAGACTCGATCTATTTCGTCGACACAGACACACCGACTCGATCTATTTCGTCGACACAGACACACCGACTCGATCTATTTCGTCGACACAGACACACCGACTCGATCTATTTCTGTCGACACAGACACACACAGACTCGATCTATTTCGTCGACACAGACACACCGACTCGATCTATTTCGTCGACACAGACACACCGACTCGATCCTATTTCGTCGACACAGACACACAGACTCGATCTATTTCGTCGACACAGACACACACAGACTCGATCTATTTCGTCGACACACACCGACTCGATCTATTTCGTCGACACAGACACACCGACTCGATCTATTTCGTCGACACAGACACCGACTCGATCTATTTCGTCGACACAGACACACAGACTCGATCTATTTCGTCGACACAGACACCGACTCGATCTATTTCGTCGACACAGACACACCGACTCGATCTATTTCGACACAGACACACAGACTCGATCATTTCGTCGACACAGACACACCGACTCATCTATTTCGTCGACACAGACACACCGACTCGATCTATTTCGTCGACACAGACACACGCAGACTCAATCTATTTCGTCGACACAGACACACCGACTCGATCTATTTCGTCGACACAGACACACAGACTCGATCTATTTCGTCGACACAGACACACTGACCTCGATCTATTTCGTCGACACAGACACACCGACTCGATCTATTTCGTCGACACAGACACCGACTCGATCTATTTCGTCGACACAGACACCGGCTCGATCTATTTCGTCGACACAGACACACACAGACTCGATCTATTTCGTCGACACAGACACACCGACTCGATCTATTTCGTCGGCACAGACACACCGACTCGATCTATTTCGACACAGACACACACAGACTCGATCTATTTCGTCGACACAGACACACCGACTCGATCTATTTCGTCGACACAGACACACCGACTCGATCTATTTCGTCGACACAGACACACCGACTCGATCTATTTCGACACAGACACACCGACTCGATCTATTTCGTCGACACAGACACACCGACTCGATCTATTTCGTCGACACAGACACACCGACTCGATCTATTTCGACACAGACACGCAGACTCAATCTATTTCGTCGACACAGACAGATTTGCTATAATTCTTTCCTTCCTTCTCTCTCTCCCTCCCTCCCTCCATCCTGACTGACTAACAGTTAACACAACGGCGAAGATAAACAATTAATGAAAAAATCTGTTAAATGAGGCACTAACGTTGATTAATGTTTTGGGTGTTTGATAAAACGCTGAGAAGTGGGTGTAGTGGGTGTATATTTCCACCCACCTACTATTCACCCAACTTACACCCACGTAGAACCATCCACCCACACTTACACCCACCAACATCCTCTTACAACCATCCACACCCATCCACATCTCCTACACTAACCACATCCACCCACCTACTCTCATACACCCACCCACCCACACAAACATACACCCTCATACACACCCAGACACCTACACCCAGCCACACCACACAGGGCGGGACTGTAGGGGAGGTTGCGCGACATTGCTGTTAAGTATGCTGGTGGACCGGACCGTGAACACTGATGCTGTTTTGTGAACATATACCATTTAACGGAGGGAGGGAGGAGGAAGGGGTTTATGGGGAACAGGGGAAGAAGAGGTTGAGGGTGAGAGGGAGGGTGAAGGAGGGTTTGAAGGGGGAGTTTGATAGGGGAGGTGTTTGATGGGGAGACAAGGGAGTAGGATGAAAGGGGGATGAGAGAGATGGGAGATGGACGGGGAGAAGGGGGAGAGGAAAGGAAAGAGAGGTGGGGAGGGAAAGAACATAAGTCTTGTTCATTCAGTGTAAGCCGAAGGAAGGTGTGAGGGAGGGGGGAAGGGAGAGGTGAAGGAGGGGAAAGGAAGAGAAGAGGGGAAGGAGGTGGGGAAGAAAAGGTGAAGCTACAAGTCACGTTTGGTTGAGAGAGAGAGAGAGAGAGAGAGAGAGAGAGACAAAGGTAAGGTAATCAATATGACCTACCTGTAACATGGGATTAATTAATTATTATTGATTATATGGGGTAATTGATACCTGATGGTTTCCTCCTTCTGCTTCTTCCTCTCCCCTCCTCCTTCTCCCTCCCCCCTCCCTCCTCTCCCCCCCCCTCCTTCCCCCTCCCTCCCTTTCTCTCTCCCTCCTATTCCTCCCGCCTTCCTTTCTCCTTCCCCTACCTCATAGCACACATGCACCCTCTCAGTCCTTCATTCTTCATACTCTTTCCTCTCAGCCCCACTCTCCCCTCACCCTCACCCTCTCTCCCTCTCTCACTCTCCCCTCCTTCACTCTTCCACACTCATACACTCTATCTCACTCCAACATTCTCCTCTCACCTCTCTCACTCTCCCACCTCAGCCCACTCTCCCACTCACCCCCTCTCACCTCCCCACCCAGGCCCATCACTCTCCCACTCACCATCCCTCTCACCTCCCACTCAGCACCGTCACCTCCCACTCACTCACCCCCTCACCTCCCACTCAGGCCCATCACCTCCCACTCACTCATCCCTCTCACTCTCCCACTCAGCCACGTCACTCCCACCACCCCACTCACCCCTCTCACTCTCCCGGCTCACTACCCAAACAAGCACCATCTGGGTTCATTATATTTAGAGGACAGTTGACACCGAGTATCTCTGTCTCTCTGTCTCTTCCCCCTTTCTGTCTGTCTCTCTCCCTCATCTATCATTCTCCCTATCTCAATCTATCCCACTTTATCTGTCACCTTATTTCCTCCCCCTCCCTCCCTCCTCCCTCCCACCCTTCCCTTCATCCTCATCCATCATCCTTTCTCCTCCACCTTCATTTCTCCTTTACCTGTCAACGTCTTTCACACCTCCTCATCCTCCTCACATTTCCTCTTCCTTAGACCTCCTTTCTTCCTCCTGACATCTCCTCCTCATACCCCCTCTTCTCTTCCTCCTCACTACCTCTTCTTCCTTATCTTCCTCCTCACTCCTCCTCCTCCTCACTACAGCATCTGCCGTCAATCTTACCAACGCATTTTGTCTCTTTTACCGCTGACCTGAGGTACTGAGATGAGAGAGAGAGAGAGAGAGAGAGAGAGAGAGAGAGAGAGAACCTGAACACGTTAACCCACACCTTTCATCCCCAAAGAAATATGAGACACCTGAGCTTAACCTGTGCTCACCATCTCTCACCATCTCTCACTATCTCACCATCTCTCACCATCTCTCACTATCTCTCACCATTTCTCACTATCTCTTACCATCTCTCACCATCTCTCACTATCTCTAACCATCTCTCATTATCTCTCATCTCTCTCACCATCTCTCACCATCTCTCACCATCTCTCACCCACCTCTCACCATCTCTCACCATCTCTCACCATCTCTCACCATCTCTCACCATCTCTCACCATCTCTCACTATCTCTCACCATCTCTCACTATCTCAATTCTTCTAATATTGTCTCCTCTTCTTAGCAACTTGTCACTTCTATCTCGCTCTCAAATACGATGATTTATGTCTCTTCAATTATTGTTGGGGGAGAGTTAGGTTAGGTTAGGTTAGGAGGTTAGGTTAGGTTAGGTTAGGTTAGGTTAGGTTTTCTTCTTCTTCTTCTTCCTGTTCTTTCATCCTCCATCTCCTTCCCTTTATGTCTTCTTTCCCTTCTTCCCCTTCCTCTCTTCCTCCTCCTCTCCCCATACATCATAATCTGTCATCTTTCTTCTCCCTCCGTTATGATCAATCTCTCCTCCTTTCCTTCCCTCTCTCACTCCCTCCTACATCATTACACCCTCCTTCTCTCATCTTCACAAACTATCACTCTTGACATATTACACACCCTATCCCTGTAATATTGTCATCAAAGAATATATATTTTTTTCTCGCAATGGCACACTTTCATCTGCAATAATACGTGGAAATAAGATTCATACATTTGTAATATACTTTGTTAATCTATATATTTTTTTTTACAATATTGTTATTTTTTTGGGGGTCAAGGATTTTTTATTTGTGATGTCTTTGTTAAATATACACACACACACACACACACACACACACACACACACACACACACACACACACACACACACACACATTATACACACACGCACGCACCCATCGATCAGTCTAAGCCTGTGTGTGACGAAGGATTTCTCGTTTCGTGAAATGAAATCTATACATATTCTCTCTCTCTCCTATTTTTATCTTATATCTTTTTCTTCCTTTCGTACCGTAAAATTCACCCTCAACCTCACCCCTGAACCCCTTCCCCCCCCACCTCTCCCTCCACCCCTAAAATACACACCACCCACGCCAGCCGCTCACACTCGCCATAGTTAAGAGCTAAAGGGTGTGCTAAGTATGCGTTAAGGGTGTGTTGAAGGTGTGTTAAGGGTGTGTTAAATGTATTTTAAGACTGTGTTGCTAAGGTGTGTTAAGGTGTGTGAAGAGAGCGTTAAGGGAGCGTTAAGGGTGTATCAAGGAGCGTTAAGGGGTGTAAAGGGAGCGTTAAGGGTGTATCAAGGAGCGTTAAGGAGCGTTAGGTGTATCAAGGGCGTTAAGGTGCATCAAGGGAGCGTTATGTGAAGGAGCGTTAAGGAGCGTTAAGGTGTGGCATCATCTACACAACCAGGAGAGGATGGTTCACACGCCCCGAGGCCTCAGCTCTACCTGCCTGAGTATATAATATTATGTAAACCGGAGAATTTTTTAACCTTATTTACATTCAACCTAACCTAACCAACCTAACCTAACCTAAACTAACCTAACCTAAGCTATCCTATCCTAACCTAACCTAACCTAACTTAACCTAACACTACTCTAGTCTAAACTAACCTAACGAATAACTAAGACCACGATACTTAAAATTTGTTTTGTTTTCTGTTACGAGATAAAATTAGACACAACAAAAGTAGATCTAACACATTTTCCTATACTTTGATGTTACTTTGATCTCAGATTACAATACATATGTATATGATAATGTAAACGTGTATAATGCATATACTGTACTTGAATAATTTGATATATATTTTCAGCGTATTTAGGTATGTATGTATACGTGACTGTGTCCGTAAGTTATGTGGATGGCTGTGTGTACTTGACATGGTGTGTGTGTGTGTGTGTGTGTGTGTGTGTGTCGGTCTTCAAGCTTGTCGTATTAATTAAACTCCGCCAATAGTTGTGTTGAGATATTAATTACTATGTTTTGGCCTGCTTCCGGAGGCCTGCGGTGACCTGACCTGACCTGCCTCAACCTACACTGAACTTGACTGACCTGATCTAACTCCTAAAGTAAATGACTGCCCTGGCCTAACTCTAAACAGAATTTGACTGACTTGAACTGGCGTTTAACAGAATTTGACCTGACCTCACCCTAAACTGTACTTGACTGGCCTGACCTGTCTTTAAACTGAATTTGAGTGACTTTATCTGACCCTAGGTGACTCTAAATGATCTAAACTGATCTAAACTGACTTAAATTGATTTAAAATCTGAAAGTGAAAGTAGTTCTGATCCAGATTGATTCTTCTCTCTTCTTCTCTTCTTCTTCTCTCTCTCTCTCTCTCGTTTTGCCTTGTCTTCCCCTTTTGTCTTTACCTGTCAGCCGATCTTCTCTCTCTCTCTTTCTCTCTTCACCAAC
>NW_024752729.1:0-11336 GCF_018991925.1 Homarus americanus
ATTAATATCGGTAATTAAATACATCCAGAAGAACATAACAACACCAACCAATCACCTGAGAAACCAATAGTTGGCGAGTACTGAAATAAGCATTGAGAAAAATTTCATTAAAATATTCCAAGCATCATTACGACCACTAATTGTTCCGCAATCGAACTGTCGATGAAAGGATCGGACTCGGCATGCTCAGGAGTACCTATACTGTGATTTTGAACAAAATCGAGTAAATCGCGTTTTGTCTCGACCATGGAAAAAACGCGTAAGGGTCCCCCCTTATGTGTTTTTTCACCCATATATGATTTTCTCTCAGACTTGAAATTTGGTGGGATTAATATCAGTAATTAAGTACATCCAGAAGAACATAACAACACCAACCAATCACCTAAGAAACCAATAGTTGGCGAGTACTGAAATAAGCATTGAGAAAAATTTCATTAAAATATTCCAAGCATCATTACGACCACTAATTGTTCCGCAATCGAACTGTCGATGATAGGATCGGACTCGGCATGCTCAGGAGTACCTATACTGTGATTTTGAACAAAATCGAGTAAATCGCGTTTTGTCTCGACCATGGAAAAAACGCGTAAGGGTCCCCCCTTACGTGTTTTTACACCCATATATGATTTTCTCTCAGACTTGAAATTTGGTGGGATTAATTTCAGTAATTAAGTACATCCAGAAGAACATAACAACACCAACCAATCACCTGAGAAACCAATAGTTAGTGAGTACTGAAATAAGCATTGAGAAAAATTTCATTAAAATATTCCAAGCATCATTACGACCACTAATTGTTCCGCAATCGAACTGTCGATGATAGGATCGGACTTGGATTGCTCAGGAGTACCTATACTGTGATTTTGAACAAAATCGTGTATATCGCGTTTTGTCTCGTCCATGGAAAAAACGCGTAAGGGTCCCCCCTTACGTGTTTTTTCACCCATATATGATTTTCTCTCAGACTTGAAATTTGGTGGGATTAATTTCAGTAATTAAGTACATTCAGAAGAACATAACAACACCAACCAATCACCTCAGAAACCAATAGTTGGTGAGTACTGAAATAAGCATTGAGAAAAATTTCATTAAAATATTCCAAGCATCATTACGACCACTAATTGTTCCGCAATCGAACTGTCGATGACTTCATCGACTCCGCATGCTCAGAGTAAATTTGTTCGTCATTTTGAAACGTAAATAGAAGATATCGCGTTTTGTTCACTATGGAAAAAACGCGTAAGGGTCCCTCTCACGCGTTTTTCACCCATATATGATTTTCTCTCAGACTTGAAATTTGGTGGGATTAATATCAATTAAGTACATCCAGAAGAACATACCAACACCCAACCAATCACCTGAGAAACCAATAGTTGGCGTAGTACTGAAATAAGCATTGAGAAAAATTTCATTAAAATATTCCAAGCATCATTACGACCACTAATTAATCTAATCGAACTGTCGATAATAGGATCGGACTCGGCAAGCTCAGGAGTACCTATACTGTCATTTTGAACAAAATCGCGTATATCGCGTTTTGTCTCGACCATGGAAAAAACGCGCAAGGGTCCCCCCTTACGTATTTTTTCACCCATATATGATTTTCTCTCAGACTTGAAATTTAGTGGGATTAATTTCAGTAATTAAGTACATCCAGAAGAACATAACAACACCAACCAATCACCAGAGAAACCAATAGTTGGCGAGTACTGAAATAAGCATTGAGAAAAATTTTATTAAAATATTCCAAGCATCAATACGACCACTAATTGTTCCGCAATCGAACTGTCGATGATAGGATCGGACTCGGCATGCTCAGGAGTACCTATACTGTGATTTTGAACAAAATCGAGTAAATCGAGTTTTGTCTCGACCATGGAAAAAACGCGTAAGGGTCCCCCCTTACGTGTTTTTTCACCCATATATGATTTTCTCTCAGACTTGAAATTTGGTGGGATTAATATCGGTAATTAAATACATCCAGAAGAACATAACAACACCAACCAATCACCTGAGAAACCAATAGTTGGCGAGTACCGAAATAAGCATTGAGAAAAATTTCATTAAAATATTCCGCAAGCATCATTACGACCACCACTAATTGTTCCGCAATCGAACTGTCGATGAAAGTGATCGACTCCTCGCATGCTCAGGGAGTACCTATACTGTGATTTTGAACAAAATCGTGTATATCGCGTTTTGTCTCGTCCATGGAAAAAACGCGCAAGGGTCCCCCCTTACGTGTTTTTTCACCCATATATGATTTTCTCTCAGACTTGAAATTTGGTGGGATTAATTTCAGTAATTAAGTACATCCAGAAGAACATAACAACACCAACCAATCACCTGAGAAACCAATAGTTGGTGAGTACTGAAATAAGCATTGAGAAAAATTTCATTAAAATATTCCAAGCATCATTACGACCACTAATTCTTCCGCAATCGAACTGTCGATGATAGGATCGGACTCGGCATGCTCAGGAGTACCTATACTGTCATTTTGAACAAAATCGCGTATATCGCGTTTTGTTTCGACCATGGAAAAAACGCGTAAGGGTCCCCCCTTACGTGTTTTTTCACCCATATATGATTTTCTCTCAGACTTGAAATTTGGTGGGATTAATATCGGTAAATAAGTACATCCAGAAGAACATAACAACACCAACCAATCACCAGAGAAACCAATAGTTGGCGAGTACTGAAATAAGCATTGAGAAAAATTTCATAAAATATTCCAAGCATCATTACGACCACTAATTGTTCCGCAATCGAACTGTCGATGATTCTATCGGACTCGGCATGCTCAGGAGTACCTATACTGTGATTTTGAACAAAATAGCGTATATCGCGTTTTGTCTCGACCGTGGAAAAAACGCGTAAGGGTCCCCCCTTACGCGTTTTTTCACCCATATATGATTTTCTCTCAGACTTGAAATTTGGTGGGATTAATATCGGTAATTAAATACATCCAGAAGAACATAACAACACCAACCAATCACCTGAGAAACCAATAGTTGGCGAGTACTGAAATAAGCATTGAGAAAAATTTCATTAAAATATTCCAAGCATCATTACGACCACTAATTGTTCCGCAATCGAACTGTCGATGAAAGGATCGGACTCGGCATGCTCAGGAGTACCTATACCGTGATTTTGAACAAAATAGCGTATATCGCGTTTTGTCTCGACCGTGGAAAAAACGCGTAAGGGTCCCCCCTTACGTGTTTTTTCACCCATATATGATTTTCTCTCAGACTTGAAATTTGGTGGGATTAATTTCAGTAATTAAGTACATTCAGAAGAACATAACAACACCAACCAATCACCTGAGAAACCAATAGTTGGCGAGTACTGAAATAAGCATTGAGAAAAATTTCATTAAAATATTCCAAGCATCATTACGACCACTAATTGTTCCGCAATCGAACTGTCGATGATAGGATCGGACTCGGCATGCTCAGGAGTATCTATACTGTGATTTTGAACATAATCGCGTATATCGCGTTTTGTCTCCACCATGGAAAAAACGCGTAGTATCCCCCCACGCTGTTTTTCTCACCCATATATGATTTTCTCTCAGGACTTGAAATTTGGTGATTAATATCAGTACTGGCACATCCAGAAGAACATAACAACACCAACCAATCACCCGAGAAACCAATAGTTATGAGTACTGAAATAAGCATTGAGAAAATTCTATTAAAAATATTCCAAGCATCACATGACCACTAATTGTTCCGCAATCGAACTGTCGATGATAGGATCGGACTCGGCATGCTCAGGAGTACCTATACTGTGATTTTGAACATAATCGCGTATATCGCGTTTTGTCTCGACCATGGAAAAAACGCGCAAGGGTCCCCCCTTACGTATTTTTTCACCCATATATGATTTTCTCTCAGACTTGAAATTTAGTGGGATTAATTTCAGTACTAAGTACATTCAGAAGAACATAACAACAATCTCAAATCCAATCACCTGAGAAACCAATAGTTGGTGAGTACTGAAATAAGCATTGAGAAAATTTCATTAAAATATTCCAAGCATCATTACGACCACTAATTGTTCCGTAACGAACTGCCGGATGATAGATCGGACTCGCATGGTCAGGAGAGTACCTATACTGTGATTTTGAACATAATCAAAGGTATATCGCGTTTTTGTTCTCACTCATGGAAAAAACGCGTAAGGGTCCCCCCTTACGTGTTTTTTCACCCATATATGATTTTCTCTCAGACTTGAAATTTGGTGGGATTAATTTCAGTAATTAAGTACATTCAGAAGAACATAACAACACCAACCAATCACTTGAGAAACCAATAGTTGGTGAGTACTGAAATAAGCATTGAGAAAATTTCATTAAAATATTCCAAGCATCATTACGACCACTAATTGTTCCGCAATCGAACCGTCGATAATAGGATCGACTCGGCAAGCTCAGAGTACCTATACTGTCATTTTAATCAAAAATCGCTGCATATCGCGTTTTGTTCACCATGGAAAACGCAAGTGGGTCCCCCCTCACGTATTTTTCTTTCACCCATATAAGGATTTTCTCAGACTTGAAATTTAGTGGATTAATTTCAGTAATTAAGTACATCCAGAAGAACATAACAACACCAACCAATCACCAGAGAAACGAATAGTTGGCGTAGTACTGAAATATGCATTGAGAAAAATTTCTATAAAATATTCCAAGCATCATTACGACCACTAATTGTTCCGCAATCGAACTGTCGATGATTCTATCGGACTCGGCATGCTCAGGAGTACCTAAACTGTCATTTTGAACATAATAGCGTATATCGCGTTTTGTCTCGACCATGGAAAAAACGCGTAAGGGTCCCCCCTTACGTGTTTTTTCACCCATATATGATTTTCTCTCAGACTTGAAATTTGGTGGGATTAATATCGGTAATTAAATACATCCAGAAGAACATAACAACACCAACCAATCACCTGAGAAACCAATAGTTGGCGAGTACTGAAATAAGCATTGAGAAAAATTTCATTAAAATATTCCAAGAATCATTACGACCACTAATTGTTCCGCAATCGAACTGTCGATGAAAGGATCGGACTCGGCATGCTCAGGAGTACCTATACTGTGATTTTGAACAAAATCGTGTATATCGCGTTTTGTCTCGTCCATGGAAAAAACGCGTAAGGGTCCCCCCTTACGTGTTTTTTCACCCATATATGATTTTCTCTCAGACTTGAAATTTGGTGGGATTAATTTCAGTAATTAAGTACATCCAGAAGAACATAACAACACCAACCAATCACCTGAGAAACCAATAGTTGGTGAGTACTGAAATAAGCATCGAGAAAAATTTCATTAAAATATTCCAAGCATCATTACGACCACTAATTGTTCCGCAATCGAACTGTCGATGATAGGATCGGACTTGGCATGCTCAGGAGTACCTATACTGTGATTTTGAACAAAAATCAGCGCATATCGCGTTTTGTCTTCAATTACAAAAACGTACAGCATGGTCCCCTTTACGATTTTTTCACCCATATATGATTTTCTCAGACTTGAAATTTAGTGGGATTAATTTCAGTAATTGGCACATCCAGAAGAACATAACAACACCAACCAATCACCAGTAGAGAAACCAATAGTTGGCGAAGTACTGAAATAAGCATTGAGAAAAAAAAAATTTCGTAATAAAATATTCCAAGCATCATTACGACTACTAATTGTTCCGCAATCGAACTGTCGATGATAGGATCGGACTCGGCATGCTCAGGAGTACCTATACTGTGATTTTGAACAAAATCGAGTAAATAGCGTTTTGTCTCGACCATGGAAAAAACGCGTAAGGGTCCCCCCTTACGTGTTTTTTCACCCATATATGATTTTCTCTCAGACTTGAAATTTGGTGGGATTAATTTCAGTAATTAAGTACATCCAGAAGAACATAACACCAACCAATCACCTGAGAAAACAATAGTTGGCGAGTACTGAAATAAGCATTGAGAAAAATTTCATTAAAATATTCCAAGCATCATTACGACTACTCAATTGTTCAAGAATCGAACCTGTCGATGATAGATCGGACTCGCATGCTCAGGGAGTATCTATATACTGTGATTTTGAAATCATAATCGCGTATATCGCGTTTTGTCTTCCATGAAAAACGTAAGGGTCCTTACGCTGCTTTTCACCCATATATATGATTTTCTCTCAGACTTGAAATTTGCAGGTGGGATTTCACATCAGTAATTAAGTACATCCAGAAGAACATAACAACACCAACCAATCACCGGAGAACCAGCTTGAAGTTGGCGCAGTAATTGAAATAAGTACTGAGAAAAATTTCATTAAAATATTCCAAGCATCATTAATAATTTACCAATTGTTCCGCAATCGAACTGTCGATGATAGGATCGACTCGGCATGCTCAGGAGTACCTATAATACTGTCATTTTGAACAAAAATCGCCAGATATCGCGTTTTGTTCACCATGGAAAAACGCCAAGCAAGGGTCCCCCCTTACGTATTTTTTCACCCATATATGATTTTCTCCCAGACTTGAAATTTAGTGGGATTAATTTCAGTAATTAAGTACATCCAGAAGAACATAACAACACCAACCAATCACCAGAGAAACCAATAGTTGGCGAGTACTGAAATAAGCATTGAGAAAAATTTCATAAAATATTCCAAGCATCATTACGACCACTAATTGTTCCGCAATCGAACTGTCGATGATTCTATCGGACTCGGCATGCTCAGGAGTACCTATACTGTGATTTTGAACAAAATAGCGTATATCGCGTTTTGTCTCGACCGTGGAAAAAACGCGTAAGGGGGGACCCTTACGCGTTTTCTCACCCAAATATGATTTTCTCTCAGACTTGAAATTTGGTGGGATTAATTTCAGTAATTAAGTACATCCAGAAGAACATAACAACACCTCAAATCCAATCACCTGAGAAGTCCAAAAGTTATGAGTACTGAAAATAAGCATTGAGAAAAAATTTCATTAAATATTCCAAGCATCATTACGACCACCACTGTTCCGCAATCGAACTGTCGATGATTCTATCGGGACTCGGCATGCCTTAGGAGTACCTATATACTGTCATTTTGAACAAAGAAGCGATATCGTTGTTTTGTTCGACTCATGGAAAACGCGCAAGGGTCCCCTTACGTGTTTTTCACCCATATATGATTTTCTCTCAGACTTGAAATTTGGTGGGATTAATATCGGTAATTAAATACATCCAGAAGAACATAACAACACCAACCAATCACCAGAGAAACCAATAGTTGGCGAGTACTGTAATAAGCATTGAGAAAAATTTCATTAAAATATTCCAAGCATCAATACGACCACTAATTGTTCCGCAATCGAACTGTCGATGATAGGATCGGACTCGGCATGCTCAGGAGTACCTATACTGTGATTTTGAACAAAATCGAGTAAATCGCGTTTTGTCTCGACCATGGAAAAAACGCGTAAGGGTCCCTCTACGTGTGTTTTTTCACCCATATATGATTTTCTCTCAGACTTGAAATTTGGTGGATTAATTTCAGTAATTAAGTACATCTGTGTTGTCACAACAACACCAACCAATCACCTGAGAAACCAATAGTTGGTGAGTTCGAAATAAGCATTGAGAAAAATTTCTATTAAAATATTCCAAAGTATCATTACTTAATTACTCAATTGTTCCAAGAATCGAACTGTCGATGATAGGATTCGACTCCGGCATGCTCAGGAGTACCTACCGTGATTTTTGAAATCATAATCGCGCATATCGCGCCTTTGTCTTCCACTCATGGAAAAAACGCGTAAGGGTCCCCCCTTACGTGTTTTTTCACCCATATATGATTTTCTCTCAGACTTGAAATTTGGTGGGATTAATATCAGTAATTAAGTACATCCAGAAGAACATAACAACACCAACCAATCACCTGAGAAACCAATAGTTGGCGAGTACTGAAATAAGCATTGAGAAAAATTTCATTAAAATATTCCAAGCATCATTACGACCACTAATTGTTCCGCAATCGAACTGTCGATAATAGGATCGGACTCGGCAAGCTCAGGAGTACCTATACTGTCATTTTGAACAAAATCGCGTATATCGCGTTTTGTCTCGACCATGGAAAAAACGCGCAAGGGTCCCCCCTTACGTATTTTTTCACCCATATATGATTTTCTCTCAGACTTGAAATTTAGTGGGATTAATTTCAGTAATTAAGTACATCCAGAAGAACATAACAACACACAACCAATCACCAGAGAAACCAATAGTTGGCGAGTACTGAAATATGCATTGAGAAAAATTTCATAAAATATTCCAAGCATCATTACGACCACTAATTGTTCCGCAATCGAACTGTCGATGATTCTATCGGACTCGGCATGCTCAGGAGTACCTAAACTGTCATTTTGAACATAATAGCGTATATCGCGTTTTGTCTCGACCATGGAAAAAACGCGTAAGGGTCCCCCCTTACGTGTTTTTTCACCCATATATGATTTTCTCTCAGACTTGAAATTTGGTGGGATTAATATCGGTAATTAAATACATCCAGAAGAACATAACAACACCAACCAATCACCTGAGAAACCAATAGTTGGCGAGTACTGAAATAAGCATTGAGAAAAATTTCATTAAAATATTCCAAGCATCATTACGACCCACTAATTGTTCCAATCGAACTGTCGATGAAAGGGATCGACCTGGCATGCTCAGGAGTACCTATACCGTGATTTTGAACAAAATCGTGTATAACGCGCTTTGTTCATTCCATGGAAAACGCTTCGTATAAGTCCCCCCTTACGTGTTTTTTCACCCATATATGATTTTCTCTCAGACTTGAAATTTGGTGGAGCCAATTTCAGTAATTAAGTACATCCAGAAGCAACATAACAACACTAACCAATCACCTTGAGAAACCAATAGTTGGTAGCACGAAATAAGCATTGAGAAAAATTTCATTAAATATTCCAAGCACTGCCATGACTACTAATTGTTCCGCAAGTAATCGAACTGTCGATGATCGGACTCGCATGCCTGTGAGTACCTATACCGTCATTTTGAACAAAATCGCATATATCGCGTTTTGTCTCGACCCTGGAAAAAACGAGTAAGGGGGGACCCTTATGCGTTTTTCCACTCAAATATGATTTTCTCTCTCACTTGAAATTTAGTGGGATTAATTTCAGTAATTAAGTACATCCATTAGAACATAACAGCACCAACCAAACCCCTGAGAAACTAATAATTAGCGAGTACTGAAATAAGCATTGTGAAAAATTTTATTAAAATATTCAAAGCATCGTCGGCGACTAATTATTCAGCAATGTCGGAGACGTAATTAGGACGGTTTCGGCATGTTCAGGAGTACCTGTGATTTTGAACAAAATCGCGTATATTGCGTTTTCTCTCAACCCTGGAAAAAACGCGTAAGGGTTCCCCCTTATGCGTTTTTCCACCCAAATATGATTTTCTCTCGGACATGAAATTTGGTGGGATTAATTTCAGTAATTAAGTACATCCAGAAGAACATAACAACACCAACCAAATACCTGAGAAACCAATAGTTGGAGAGTACTGAAATAAGCATTGTGAAAAATTTAATTAAAATATTCCAAGCATCGTTACGACCACTAATTATTCAGCAATCAGACTGTATGGTGTTGGACGGACTCGGCATGCTCAGGGTATTACCTATACTGTGATTTTAGGTTGAAATCCGCGCCATATCTCGTTACATTTTCTCTCGGCCCTGGAGAAAATCACGGCGTAGGGTCCCCTTATCGTTTTCCTAAACCTCGATTTTCTCTCAGATATGAAATTTGGTGGGATTAATTTCAGTAATTAAGTACATCCATTAGAACATAATAGCACCAACCAAATACCTGAGAAACCAATAATTAGCGAGTACTGAAATAATCACCGAGAAAAATTTCATTAAAATAGTCCAAGCATCATTACGACACTATTTATTCTGCAATCGAATTGTCGATCATAGGACCGGACTCGGCATACTCAGGAGTACCTATAGTGTGATTTTGAGCAATATCGCATATATCGCGTTTTGTCTTGACCCTGGAAAAAACGAGTAAGGGGGGACCCTTATGCGTTTTTCCGCGCAAATATGATTTTCTCTCTCACTTGAAATTTGGTGGGATTAATTTCAGTAATTAAGTACATCCATTAGAACATAACAGCACCAACTAAACCCCTGAGAAACTAATAATTAGCGAGTACTGAAATAAGCATTGTGAAAAATTTCATTAAAATATTCCAAGCATCATTACGACCACTAATTATTCAGCAATCGAACTGTCGATGATAGGACCGGACTTGGCATGCTCAGGAGTACCTATACTGTGATTTTGAAGAAAATCGCGTATATCGAGTTTTGTCTAGACCCTGGAAAAAACGCGTAAGGGTCCCCCCTTATGCGTTTTTCCACCCAAATATGATTTTCTCTCAGACATGAAATTTGGTGGGATTAATTTCAGTAATTAAGTACATCCAGAAGAACATAACAACACCAACCAAATACCTGAGAAACCAATAGTTGGAGAGTACTGAAATAAGCATTGTGAAAAATTTCATTAAAATATTCCAAGCATCATTACGACCACTAATTATTCAGCAATCGAACTGTCGATGATAGGACCGGACTCGGCATGCTCAGGAGTACCTATACTGTGATTTTGAACAAAATCGCATATATCTCGTTTTCTCTCGGCCCTGGAAAATACGCGTAAGGGTCCCCCCCTTATGCGTTTTTCCACCCAAATATGATTTTCTCCCAGACATGAAATTTGGTGGGATTAATTTCAGTAATTAAGTACATCCAGAAGAACATAACAACACCAACCAAATACCTGAGAAACCAATAGTTGGAGAGTACTGAAATAAGCATTGTGAAAAATTTCATTAAAATATTCCAAGCATCATTACGACCACTAATTATTCAGCAATCGAACTGTCGATGATGGGACCGGACTCGGCATGTTCAGGAGTACCTATACTGTGATTTTGAACAAAATCGCGTATATTGCGTTTTCTCTCAACCCTGGAAAAAACGCGTAAGGGTCCCCCCTTATGCGTTTTTCCACCCAAATATGATTTTCTCTCAGACATGAAATTTGGTGGGATTAATTTCAGTAATTAAGTACATCCATTAGAACATAATAGCACCAACCAAATACCTGAGAAACCAATAATTAGCGAGTACTGAAATAATCACCGAGAAAAATTTCATTAAAATAGTCCAAGCATCATTACGACACTATTTATTCTGCAATCGAATTGTCGATCATAGGACCGGACTCGGCATACTCAGGAGTACC
>NW_024752730.1:0-16712 GCF_018991925.1 Homarus americanus
TAAAGTTTTATGTTAATTGTAAAGTTTGTACAGTAAAAACTAAGTGTCTAAACATTAGACATGAGAATGTTCCTCAGGTATAGTACTGCTGTATAAAAAAAATAGACTTTACCCAAATAATATGGCAAAAAATATTAACTTAAAAAGATACAGTACAGGAGTTGGATTACAGTACATTACTGTTTGGATGAAGCAGAGGAAGTGGATGATAATTTCACATGCCCTTACCACTTTCTGTTTGTCATAAATATCACTCGCAGTTAACTTTCTAATATTAAACTCGCATTAAATCGTTTTCTAGATGTACCAATCTCAATTTGTCATATGATCTCTACTCATTGTTTAAGACAGAACACCTTCCAGTTTTTCTTCTCATTGCCTGTTATGGAACTTGTTGAGGATGTGCTTTGTCTGTCATTGTAAAGGAAATGATTTAAGGGCAATGCTGAATGCAACTTGTACACAGGGTTGATTGACATTAATTTGACAAAAACAAAGACATCATCTATGTGGGTAGGCTTTGATTACTTCAGGGAGTTGTGACCCTGTCTTGCTGCTCTTTGGGTTAGCGTTAGGAAGAGTATCCAGCCATAAAACTGCTTCAGCATGCCTAATAGCAATCAAGTCACCAGAGCCATGCCCATCCCCTGGTCTCTGCTGCATTTTCTAAGATAGTATACCTGAGTGGGGGACATCCCATTTTAGTTTTACCCAACAGCTGCCACCAGGTAATCAAAACTAACCCACGCAAGTGTGGAAAGTGGCCATAAAACGTTGATGATGATGTGTTGGAGAGGACCTGAGCTAATGCTAACCTTATATCTACAGGTGTGTATGTTAGTGGATGGATAGGCACTGGTCCTGTTGGTGTTATTTTGTCTACTATGACAAGTGGCTTCACAACTGGTAAAGTTGTTGTGGCAGACATGGAGACTGGCTCTGTGGATATCTCACGGCCTCGAAGTGGACAGACTTTAATTAAAAGTGCTTTAGCAGAAAAAGGTAAGATTAAAAAAAATTATTTCAATTTAATTCTTCTTATAGTCATCTAAGTTGATGGTTTCTGTTCATTTAGTCAGATTAACATTACTGTATTTATATTGTCTGAAAAGCTTGTATCAAATTGAATGATTTATCCAGGTAACCAAGATTACCTCGGAGTTGACTCTGTCTTGCCAGCTGAGAAGGGACTTGGAAGTCCCATATACTGTATAATATACAGTTGTAAGACTTGCTTCTAATTTGTCTGATAGTAAATATATTTTTATATGTAGAGTACAAGATTTTATAGCTAATTAGTTTGCTTCTTTTCCTACAGTAATTGTCTTTCAATTAATACAGTACTGTACTGTCTCTCTTTCAGGGGTACAACCTGTGTCATTTGATCAGTGGAATCGCTTGAATCAGTATGAAGTAGAAACTGGGGCAAAGCTTGGAAAACCCCGTGAGAAAGTTTCTAACATTAAACACATGATGGATATTATTCATCAGTGATGTTTTGTTTTGTGCTGTAGTGTGTTTATCATTCATCATGGGACCAGTAGCTTCAAGAGAACCTTCAAGGATATTTTCTTATTTCTTCATACAGTGTTTTGTTATGTTAAACACAAAGAAAATTTGTCACAATTAATTAGTACTGTAGTACTTATTTGTTTGTTATTCCAGTAATGAATTTCACTTAGAAAGTCAAAATTACTGTATTATGTCTACAGGTATAGTACAGGCAGATCCTGATTTATGAAATGCTTACATTCCTTAAAAACCTTTTGCAAATTATTATTTTTTAAGTCAAATTACATTTTCCATAAAAGCTGAGATAAGTTCCTACGAAAAACCACACCCCTTAAAATGCAGCAAAACCTGTTTTTAATGAAAAATTTTGGTATACACAATGATTATAAATCAATAATAAACATAATACAGCTAGACCCCGACTTACGACGGGGTTAGGGACCCAAATCCAGGTCGTAAGTCCGACATAGATAAAAAAATTATTATTATTATTTTTTTTTTAAATAAATAATCTACAATGAAATACAGTACAGTAAAAGTAATGAATAATGAGGAATGGATACAGTACAGTGAAAGTAATAAATAATAAGGAATGTTTACAGTGTGACTGAGCACTTACCTTTAATGTAGTCAGCTGAATGCACATGGGGCCCCCATAATTTTCTAATTATACATGGAGACTACATTAACTGGAAACGTTTCGGTATAGAAAATGCGTGTCATTTGAAAAAAAAAAAAATAATAAAAAATCTGCGGCGGTCGTAAGTCCTGACGGTCGTAAGTCGTAGCAGTCGTAAGTCGGGGTCTAGCTGTACAGGCAATGGCCATTATATGATGGGGCTAGGGACTTTAAAAAGCCATTGCTAAGTGATTGATCGTATATTGATGTTAGTAACTTGAGGGGGAAAATAGGTTCCTTTCCTGAACCCCTGAAGAGCCCATAAAATCAATAAATTTATTCAAAACAAAGATATTTATGTTAATTAATAATAATAATAATAATAATTAACGGTTTATTAAAAAAGTTCTGCAGCCCGAAGGCTGAAAATATACATTGGACATAAATGATTTATTACATACATTGGTGGTTTAACAAAAGCCTTCAGTAGAGAAAGGTAAAGGAACATACAGTGAGCCTACAGATTAATGTAGGTATTGAACAGCGAACATGTAGTGTAGTAACTCCCTCCCAGATGGTGTTAGGGGGGACCTCATGTGGTGTAGTAGTTCCCTCACCTTACATGAATGTGTGTGGAATTGGCACAGGACATCAAGTTAGATGTCGCCTCTCTTCCTACCGTGCAAGATGTGTTATTGTTATTTTTCAACTCGTAATTTCAAGTAGATATATAGTAGAACCTCGACAAATTGGACTAATTGGGGCATACCCCAGTTCGAAAAATGCGAAAGTCCGAGAAAAGCAAATATGGGGGAGGGGGGGGGGGTGTGTGGAGATAACACTGCTTATATGAACTGTTTAAAGAAAATCAGTTAGGTTATTACTGCACTTCAAGGTTAAAAGAATATTACATCAATAAAAGAAAATATGAAACCAATCTCTGGGTTGAAAATTAGACATGTAAGTCTGGTTGTCACCGAGATGATTGTTATTTACTGTAAAGTGTTAATGTAAGTAATCAAAGAATTTGTCTTATGAATAAAGAGAAAACTATATACTGTACAGTAATAAAAAGATAAAAATAAGAACAAATAAGAGTAGGAGAATATTGTGTGTGGAAGACAAATGTTTATCTGGGAGCAGAGGGGAGGGTGGCTCCCTCCCCTTCTCTCCCACAAGATTCCTTTAACACTTCTTTATGTAATTCCACTATAATTCTCATATACCAGTAATTTAGGATCATTTGGTGCCAGGTTGATAAAATATCCTAAAAGAATTAACTTTCCTGAAAAAAAAAATCCACATTGAACACCAGGACTCATTGTTTACTAAAAGCAAACAGCTGATTGGCTTACCACAATGTTTGTCTTCAACACTTGGTAAATTAGTACAGTACAGTTGTGTACTTATCATCACTTAATAAATACTATTGCAGTGTATTTATCATCACTTAATAAATACTATCGTAGTGTATTTATCATCACTTAATAAATACTATCGTAGTGTATTTATCATCACTTAATAAGTAATATTGTAGTGTACAGTCCTGTATTATGCATCTGCATATACCCTGGTTTATTCATTAATCATTTGTCTAAGTACAAATAGCCAAACTGACTCATCACATAACACTCAAAGGTGGTAAATAACATTTTTAAGAAGGTATCTTCATATCTAATACTATACAGTGTGTTATAGTGACCCCTCTTGTAATCTGGTCGACTGAAAGCTCTCACACGAATGCATCTTGAGTAAATAACCTTCTGATACAGTTTATCCTTTTATTTTCAAGTCATATTGCAAATTATATACAGTACAGTATTACCCCGCTTTATGCAGTTTTTTTTTACGTGTTTCCACTTTTACGCGGTACCCTGCCAGACCCGGGATGCTCACTTTACGCAGTGGGTGTACTCTTTTACGCGGAGAGCGGCTGTCGGTCATCTCGCGCCGCGCCATTATTGGATTCAAACCTCCCTCCGTCTCTCCCATCCATCCCGCCATGTTGGGTAAGCGGTGCGAGTAGGTTTTGGAAAAAGCTACCTTCCAAGACCTTCGTTGTCAAGACTGCCAGCAAGTGTCGGGGCCGGAATTGCAGAAGGAGCGCATCACCGTCCTGTTTTCCACCAATGCCTCCGGTACCTGTAAGCTCAAGTTATCGGTGATCCACACAGCACGCAAGCCGCACGCCTACAAGAGCATGGACATGACCAAGCTAAATGTCCACTGGCTGACCGCACGTAAGGCGTGGATGTTCTCTACTCTGTCCCTCTCCTGGTTTAATGACTGTTTCATTCCCGACGTGAAGAAATTCTGTGAGCAACAGAATGTTCCATTCAAGATTTTGTTGCTGCTTGACAACGCACCAGGACACTCGCCCCTACTGTTGGATCGTCACCCCAACGTAAAAGTGGTCTTCCTTCCTCCCAACACTACGTCATTAATCCAGCCCATGGACCAAGAATTAATTTGCAATGTGAAAGCTGCATTCTCTGCAAAGAAGTTTAAGCTCCTGAACGACTATACCAACACCAAGGATGAGTTGCGTAACCTGGGTGACACCGATAGCAAGAGCGAAGAGGACGAGGAACAACAGTTGGCAGAGCAAAAAGTACAGTAAAACCTCGATTAACCGACCACATATGGGGGGAAGGGGCCGACGGATAATCCGAAAGGTCGGTTAATAGCACATAAAGTCTACGGAAATAAAACATACTTTTTCAAAGTACCTTTCCCTAACCTACCTCATTTAATTCCCTCTATTCATTTTTGGTCATTTGCCATTCATATTTCAATAGAATTTGCTTTAAAAAATTAACCACTTTAGTAAATAAATATGAACCAGCACAGAAACCGTGAATAAAAAATGGAAAAGACATAGAACATATGTCATCACAAAAATTGTGACCAAGTTCCAGGTTGCTCATCTGAATTTTTACCTCATTTACACACAATTGCAGGGTCTCAATTGTTTCTCTTACTATTGACAACACAACATACATACAGGTACATTGTTTCTCACTCTTGATTTTTTTTTCATTTTTGCATTTCTTTATGGTTCTTTATTACTATTATTATTATTATTATTATCATGATCATTATTAATATTATTGCATTATCGCCCCCCAGGTCCCGATATGGGTCAGTGTCCGGGTGGGCTAATCCCTGTAAAAAAAAAAAAAAAAATTAGGAGTTCGGGATTAACGGTTAATCCGAAAGTCGGTTAATCAAGGTTTTACTGTATATATATATGTATGTATGTATGTATGTATGTATGTATGTATGTATGTATGCATGTATGTATGGATGGCGTGATGGATGGGATATATATATATATATATATATATATATATATATATATATATATATATATATATATATACAGTATATATACTGTATATATATATATATATATATATATATATATATATATATATAATACGTATATATATATATATATATAGCAGGTAATATATATATATAGTATATATATATATATATATATATATATATATATATATATATATATATATATAGAATATATATAATATATAATATATATATAATATATATATATATATAATATATATATATAATATATATATACAATATATATATAATATATATATATAATACATATTATATATATATATATATAATATATAATATATATTATATATATATATATATATATATATATATTTAATATATATATAATATATATATATACAGTCAACCCTCACTTTACGCGGTCCCACATTCCGCGTTTCCACGTTTACGCGGTGCCCTGCCGGAACCCAGGATGCTCACATTCCGCGGTGCGTGTACCCCTTTACGCGGAGAGCGGCTGGCGAGCCGCGCCATTTTTGGATCCAAACCTCCCGCCATCCGCCATGTTGTGTAAGCTGCGCGAACATGGTGCGCACAAGGTCGCCCAGTCATCAAAACATTACCAGTTCTTCACCCGCCACCCACCACAGCCGGCCCAAGTCAGTGATAGTGATAATTATGGTGAGGATATGGACTTATATGGACTTTGGGGAGTTTGACAAAGAGGCCCTGCAAGCCTCTGTGGTGGATAGTGATACAATTGATACAAGTGACACAGGTGAGGGCCAATAATCTGCCCTCTGCCTCGGAACCAACCGCCCATCCCCGTGTGCCCAGCCATTTTTCTACTAATGTAAGTGTTAAAAAACCTAATATTATTGATATTTCTCTTAATTATTAATTGTGTGTGCATACCATCATAAAGTTAAGATAATATTTTTACTACAACATAGTTGTGTGTCGTCAAAAAGTGGAGTTTGGGGATCGGCCCGGACTCCATTTCAATTAATCCCATATGTTATGTTATTCACTTTACGCGTTTCTCACTTTACGGACTCTCTCTCTCTCTCTCTCTCCTTCTCTCTCTCTCTCTCTCTCACACACACACACACCTACCTCTCTCTCAAGGCCCAGGTAGTTGACGTCAGGTACAGAATGACACACGGCTGGCTGGGCCACGTCAGGAGCATCGAGGAGATAGAGTAGTGGGTCATCAGTGAGAGTCCTAGTGGGCCACAGGAGGAAGATGAGGGCAGAGGGCAGGTCTGAGGGGCCCCTGTTGGTGACGTCATACACATGGGTGACCTGGGGGCCGATCTCTCTCTCGTGGGTGATGCTGCCCTCCTCACCCACCAGGCCCATCCCGTAGAGCGAGGCGTTGTAGTCAAAGGGTCCGTCTGGCCACGATATCCTGTAGGAGAGGGAGAGTGTGAGTGTGTGGTGGTGGTGAGGTTAACTTTCGGATCAACAGAAATATTCACAAAAACATAATTATTTTTCCCTTATCTCATATATATATAACCTAACCTAACCCCATAGAGACTCACCCCTTAATATCAATGAGGGTCTTGACGGTGACCGGGAGGGCGAGGGCCATGTGGTTGTCGTAGGTGTTGAGGTCGGCCTCGGGGTTGGTGGAGGTCGCCCTCACGTGGAACTCTAGGGCTGTGTCGTTCACCTGGTCATGCTTAGGTTGGAACACCAGTTCGAGGCTCACGTTCGTCAGCGCTGGCAATGGGTTGCCCATGTCGCACACCACCTGCGGGGTACACAGACTATTGTGTGTACTTGTGTTTACACCTACATTTACACCTGGACGTTTGTATACACGTACATGTACACCTAAAAGTTTACTAATGGGTTTGTATTGTTTGAGAGTCTGCACTCTAGTGTTCATTATATTCTGTCTCTCTCTCTCTCTCTCACATTTTTGTCTGGCCTAATGTCTCTCTCTCACACATACCTTCTCTCTCTCTCTCTCTCTCTTACACACACACACACACACACACACACACACACACACACCTCCTCTAGGTCGCCCTTGGTGTTGGAGGAGCAGATGGGGGTGACATCCACGGCGGTGTTGGCCAGGAGGAGGAACTTGGTGAAGGCGGCGCCCCTGGGGACCTGCACCACCAGCTTGGCCTCGAAGGCGTCGTCCCCGGCGTTCTGGACTCTGGCCGTGGCCACAAGGTCCTTCTCAGACCCCAGCACATACTCCCCAGCATCCCTGTGTGTAGATATAACAAGTGTGAGGTGAGGTGAGGTTAGCCTAGGTTAGTTTTTTCTTTTTTTTTCTTTTTACGGGAATTAGCCCAACCGGGCACAGGTCGAACGACCCACAACGGGGCCTAGGGGGCGAAAAAATAAGAACAGAAAAAATTTCAAAATAGAAAAGAAAAAGGTTATATTAATCTACACCACGAAGATGCCGGAAAACCAGCTTTTTAAAGTGAGACAGATTGTATGAGTATGGAAACACAGAAGAAGGCAGCGCATTCCACAGTTTGGCTGTGTGAGGAAAGAGTGTTACGAGCCCACGGCCTTGCCGGCGGTACACAGGATGCCAAATCCACCGAACATTGCCCGTTAAAGTACCTGTAAAAGAGAGAGTGAAGCAACATTGCGGCGAAGAGAAAGGGAAGAAAGATTGTCAACTAAAGGTGGAGAATTAATAAGACGAAATGCCTTTGATTCCACCCAATCTAACAGTTGGACAGAAGAAGAGCCACCCCAGATATGAGAGCAGTACTCCAAGTTTGGACGAATGAATCCCTTATATACTTGGAGCAACTGCTCAGGAGTGAAATAGCTACGGCATCTGTACAGCATTCCCAACTTTCGGGAGGCAGCTTTAGGATGTGTGGCTTCCATGATATATTAGAGGAAATGGTGAGGCCTAGCATATCTATTTTAGAATTTGGCAGAATGATAGAGTCCTGAAATGTGATTGGTAGCAGATCATCCAATTTAGAAAATGTAATTGGTAAATACTGAGTTTTATTACAATTGAATTTAACCAAACTTTTATCTCCCCATTCAGAGATGCTGCACAGATCAGCATTGATAGATGTAATGATATCAGCTCTAGAAACAGATCTAGTTTGAGAGTTAGGGGGAAGGGGAAAATGTGAAGAAGAGTGAAGAGTAGAATCATCAGCGTAAGAATGGATAGAATTAGTTGCAGTGTGAAGTAAATCATTGATAAAAAGAAGGAAGAGAGTAGGTGAAAGAACAGAACCCTGTGGGACACCACTGTTGGTAGAGAAAGAGCGAGAGATCGATCCGTCGACAACAACTGCCATGGATCGGTTCTCAAGGAAGCTAGAGATTAGAAAACAAAGTGGGGGAGAGAAACCATAAGAGGGAAGTTTAGAAAGCAAAGACTTGTTCCATACCCTGTCAAATGCTTTGGAGATGTCGAGGGCCACAACGAAAGTTTCCCCATAATCCCAAAGATGGGTGCAGTAGGAGAGCAGATCACCAGTAGATCTCGCCTGGCGAAAGCCATACTGGTGATCCGACAAAAGAGAAAGGCGTTCAAGGTGGCGAAGAAAATGGAAGTTTAAGATAGTTTCGAAAATCTTAGAGAGGGATGAAGTTAGGGCAATGGGGCGATAATTAGAGGGATTAGAATGGTCAACCTTCTTCGGGATGGGCTGAACCAAGGCATGCTTCCAAGACGAAGGAAAAGCTTGGGTTTTGAGGCAAAGGCGAAAAGGGCGAGCAAGCACAGGGGCCAGGGCTTCAGCACACTCCCTCAGAACACGAGGGGGTATTCCGTCTGGTCCATGCGCCTTACTCACATCCAACCTGGATAACACACCAACAACCCTACGAGTGGAGATTCTAGGAAAGTGCATAGGTTCAGTAGGATTTGATTTTGATTTTGCCGCTTGCAGCGGCTACTTTATTGTGCACCCCACACTCATCCTGTGAGCGGTAGCGCAAAAGGATTACAGAGTAGGGTTTACAAAGGGTCATAATAATTAACCCCCGTTGTCAGGATATTATGGCACTGAATGTTACACAGTATTTCATTTACATTATTTGTTTAGTTCTATACATAAAGGGTAACTTATTCACAAATGCGTGAGTACAGGCGTGTGAGGCAGGGGTAGGAGGGGTAGAGTGGGACTCGTCTAAGGTGGAATTAGAGGAGAATAAGGTGCCAAAGAGGTTGACTTTGTCAGGGGGAGAGTTGGCTATAGAGTTATCAGGTCGGAAGAGAGTTGGAAAAGAAGGAGTGCAGAAGTTGTTACAGATGTTTTTGGTTAAGGACCAGAAGGATTTACTAGACGAAGAATTAGTCAGGACAGCGGTCTTTCTTTTTTATAAAACTCCGTTTGGCCCTACGAAGAATAGCCTTACAACGATCCCTAGAAGTAATGAGAGAGGTGTGGGTAATAGGAGAAGGAGATAGTTAGGTTAGGTTAAGTGACATTAGGTTAGGTTTTGTGAGAGAGAGAGAGAGACGGACGGAGTTGCCAGAGGTATAACAATCAAGGCTACAGAGAGAACACACGTTATCAACATGTTATCTGTCACATCAATGATAACACAAACAAGACCACACTCCTCCCCCCCTACTGACCCCCATCACCCCGTTAGTGACCTCTGACCCTTGGGTACCACTGATGTCATAACTCAAAGCTCAATGAAACCTGTCCTTAACCTGCCATATACGTCAACAACATGTCCCAGTCCGCCACACACACACACACACACACGTCCAAGCCAATAAACATCCCAAGTACTTCACCCAGGACGATTTACTACCTTACTGACACCCGGACTACTTTTCCCAGGAAGATCTAATGCCTGATAATTCTCCCAGGACGCTATATCACCTTACTGATGTCTCAAGTACTTTTCCCAGGACGATTTATCATTTATATTTTTTCCAGGACGATCTACTACTCTACTGACGTCTCAAGTACTTTTCCCAGGACGATTTATCATTTATATTTCTCACATGACGATCTACTTACTACCTTAATAATGTCGCGTGTACTTTTCCCAGGACGATCGGTGATTCGTACCGCGTGAAAGGACTCTTACCATAGACAGGAGCTCGTAAGGCCCTGACAGCAAGAGAGGGAGGAGGTGTGAGGGGAGAGTGTCAGCCTTCAGCCACCATGTTGTAATCAGCCCATCAGTCAGCTACGAGTGTCAGTTAAAAGTCAAGTCTTATTTGTTGGTTTGGTGTCAGGCTACGCGCGCGCGCGGGAGGAGGGAGGGGAGGGAGAGAGGAAGAAGAAGGGAAGGGAGGAGGAAGAGAGGAGGGGTGGGGAGGGGAATGAGGAAGAGGGAAGTAAGGAGGACGATCAACACCTCTATTACCCCCCCCCCTCCCGACACCATCTTGGGTACACGGCTGAGTCATGAGTTAAAACTACAGGTCAAACACAGGTCATTACCCTACCTAACCTAACCTATCCTAACCCAACGTAACCTAACCTAACCTAACCCAACCTAACCTAACCAAACGTAACCTAACGTAACCTAACGCAACCCAACCTAACCTAACCTAACCAAACGTAACCTAACGTAACCAAACGTAACCTAACAACACAACCCTTCTCAAGGTTCATAGGAGCAGCCATTATTTTAGTCAGTAAGCAGCTGTGAGCGCTAGCTCCCAAATTTGGGATGTTTTCGAGCCTATTACATTATCTGAAGGATATATAGACACCTACTTGTGTATAAGGACCTGAGGATAAGATAAGTATCGTCAAGCAACTTTGGTGTTGGGAACTTACTGTTTACCTTACGAAAATAACTGCTCGGGGTCCCATCACTCCTGGCTGGGTGTTGTGGGATGTCAACATTGCCCCATGGAAAGTGAATTATCGCTTAAGAACTCTACATGGAAGAGTAAAGAAAAGATAGTATTGGACGAAGTTCTTGAAGACCTTGAGTTGAGTAGTGATGAGTCTAATACGAGTGATGAAGCACAAGGGAAGTTCGAAAGTGAGAAAATACAGCTACAACAAGAGGTAGTGAATAAGAAAGAAATTTCTAAAAGAATGAGGGAGACAAGCTGGCAAGAGGACAGTGAAAGCAAAGAAGTGAGAGAGGAGAAGAGACAAAAACATCTAGGACAAAAAACGTGTGTGGGTGGTAATAACAATGGAAATAACAGAAAGGAGATAGTGGAGAATGGATCAAGAACAGAGCAAAGTATGGAATGTGAAGGAAGCAGACAAGAACACACACAAGGTGAAGTTGGTCGTGTCAGGAAGAGATTAATTTTTCCACAGTCATGCCCGATGACCTTCCTTGAAAAATTAAAATGGGCAGTACAACTAGGACGGGAACATCGCAGCTTTGAGCCTCTTTTGAAAGAAGGCACACACAAGCCTTATCTTACAGTGGGGACCATGGAGGCTGTGGAAATGTTGACAACTGTTGGGTACAAGGGATTACTGATGGTTTTGCCAGAGGAGAGCGACATACTACTTACAAAGGTTATAATCTTCAGGTACCCTGTAATACTAGATCCAGAATACTTATTGGATGACAAAAGATTTGTTTGGGTCAAGAGGCATTTAATAAGGGGCGAAGAGAGAAGCCAGGTTATTGCTCTAATGAGAGGAAAGGTTCCAGAGAAAGTGTTCATCACAGGAGCAGGGTATAGGAAGGTGGCACTATATGTGGAGGGACCAATAATGTGTCTCAAGTGTTGCAGATGGGGACATAAGGCCTGGAGCTGTCAACTGGACCCACGTTGTAGATTCTGTGGGAAGAGGCACGAATCTAGCAACTGTAAGGACAAGATCAAAGCAGGAGAGAAAGTGAAGCCTTGTTGTTGTAATTGTGGTAAAACTCACAATGCTAGTTCAATTGCATGCGAGATGAGGCCATGTATGAGAAGTGACCAACAAAGGAATTATTCAGAGAACACTGAGGAAGTACGCTGTGGTCTGACAGTGACAAGACAGCAGGAGAACACACAGACAGTGATTCCTGAGAATGCCTGGCATGAAGATTCAAGAAGGATAAGGACTGCGCTTGCGGCCGGAAGCGTTGTTGATGCCAGGAACAAACAGAGTAATAAACAAGTAGCAAGTGAGAGTAGTGGTGCAGCCCTCCAGGTTAGTGATAAAACTGTGCAAGAAATTCTGGGAGAAGAGGTGCTTAAGATGTTTCAGCTTTTGCAAAAGTTAGGTCAGAAAATAGAAGTGATAGAAAAAAGACTTGATACAGTGATAAATAAAGAAAGGGAAAACAAAGCTGTGAATAATGTAGAATTAAAAGGGAAAGAGGAAAGTGAAGAGTTCAAGCCTTTGAAAAATTCAGTGCTTAAAATAAGTATTAAAGGGAAGGAGAGGAAAATAAAGGATTGTGTAGTGCAGGGAGCAACAACTGAAAGTTTTAAAAAGGTGTTGGTAAAGTGTAAAGATGCTGATAAAGAAAAACTTTTGAGGAAATGGGAATCTGTGCAGGAGGATTGGGCCTTCTTAAAGAATCTGATTGGAAAGGATATAAAATGTGTAAATATTAATCCTGGATCTAGCTAGCCTTAAGATAATGTCCTGGAATGTTAATGGTCTACAAAATAGAGTGACAGATGTACATTACTTTACCCTTAAAAATAATATTGATATAATTACCCTTCAAGAGACTGGGGACAGGAAAGGCGACCTGCTTAAACTGTCTGGATATAAGGGATTTCATCTCTATTCGGGTGAAGGTATAAGAGGAGTCTCAACATACATTAAGAATTCCATACCAGCAGAACTAGTTGGAAGCCCGAGTAGAGTACAAGGAATAGAAAGTGTCTGTATAAAGTTATATTTGAAGGAAGGAGAATTGAACATAGCAAATTTGTATATTTCTGGAGGCTGTTTTGACCTCAACTTCTTACCAGATTGCATGTTTTTGGACTCAACTTTGGCTGTAGGAGATTTTAATGCTCAACATCCAAGACTCGAAACAATGGGGAGAATTAATAGTAATGGTAAAAAATTTTGGCAATTTTTACAAGATCACCCAGATGCTTACTTGTTAGGAAATAAGGAAGTGACTCATATTAAAGGAGGAAGGTTAGACTATGCTTGCATGATAAGCAGTCATGGAGTCCAGGGAGAATGTGAGATAATAAGGGAGCTAGTCAGTGACCATTTTGTTGTATATGTTCAATTACCATTTGGGAAGAGACAGGTGAGATATAGGAGGAAGAGATTGAAATTAAACAAGGATGACACTCAAGTGTTTACTCAAAATATAGAGAAATGGTACAGAAATTATACACCAGTCTGTATGGATAGCTTTTATAATGACTTAGTTGGGGAGATAGAAAGATATTTAACTAAGTAAACACAGAAAAAAATAAATGATAAGAGACATGGGGCTAGGAAACACTGCTATACCAATGACAAAATGTTGAAGGGATGGACACAAATGTTAAGGGCAGCACATAAAGATTGGGTAAAGAATGGTAGAAGAGAAGAAGATAGGGAAATCTTCATGGATATAGCCAAAATATGTGGGCAGGCTAGGAAGGAGGCAAGGGAGAAATATTGGCAAGATTTTGCACAGCACATTGGGGAGAGTAAAAATCTCAAAAGAAATATGGCAGGATATTAACAAAAGTAGAGGAAAAAGGAGTAATTTTATTAGCCATCCTCATCCAGAGGAAGAAGCTAATAAACTGGTTGACAAATGGGCTAAAGCTGCTAGTGTTGCCTCCCTGCCTAACAGGACAATAGAAGCATTAGATGAGTGGCAAAATGAAAGAAAAAGATTTATTTCATCAGCTCTAAGTATTTGTGATGTAACATGTGTAGATATTACTAAAGATGAGTTATTAAATGCTGTTAAAAAAGGAAAATCTACAGCACCAGGCGAAGATGGTGTGACATATGAAATTTTGAACTGCTTAGTTGGTATGGAAAATAGTCCATTATTAGATTTATTCAACATGAGCTATGCAGAGGGTAGATTACCAACAGAATGGAAGAAAGCGATAGTTATTCCTTTCCCTAAGGCAACTGGTGGATACAGGCCAGTGTCTTTAACATCTTGTTTTTCCAAGATGATGGAGAGAGTATTATTAAATAGGCTTGTATATATTGTGGGGAAAAATCTATCTTGTAATTTATTTGGTTTTTTGGAAGGGAAATGTACTTCAGACTGTGTTATAAAATGTTTATCAAATGATGCAGACAGATGTAGAGTTTTTGTGGATTTACAAGGAGCATTTGATAAAGCTCACAGTGAAGTAGTTATGAATGAACTGGCTGCTCTAGGGGTATCAGGAAAGTTGTTACACTGGATAGGTGACTACTTGCATGGAAGGAGAATCTGTGTATGGTATCAGGGATGTTTGTCTGAGGAAAGAGCACTTGAACTAGGCACTCCCCAAGGGGGAATATTGAGTCCAATGTTATTTAATGTGTTAATGAACAAGATAGCCTCACACAAATATCCCAAAGGAAGAGGAACTGAATCCGTTTTTCTAAATGGAAAAATTGTTGAGAAAGTGTCAAAGTATAAATATTTAGGAATGTATATTGGCTTTACTAGTGAAAGTAAAGAGGCAGAAATATATCATGTCCTCACTCAATGTAGAGCAAGATTACAGCCTTTGAAGGCTCTAGCATGTTGTGGTAAAGGTGCTGGGGTACCCATACTGAGAATGATGTGTATTTCTACCATCAGATCACTAATAGACTATGCAGCACCTGTCCTCTCTTGTACTGGTGAAGGAAGGCTACGGAAGCTTGAGATCATGCAAAATGAAGCAATGAGAATAATTTTAGGGTGTCAAAAGAATGCAATGATTGAGATAATGAAAATGGAACTAGGGTTACAGAGCATTTCACAGAGGGTCAATGAAATTAATACAGTTGCAGCAGTACGATTAATGAGAGGGAACAGTGGGGGTAAATTTGTACAAGATATAAATGATGGTTTAAAAGATAAAAGGACCTTCTGTAGGCAAGGCAAGAGAGGATACATGAATGGATTAGTAAATATTATTAAAAAATGTAATCTGGCAGACTGGTGTACAGCTGTTCAGAAGAGTTGTAAGAATCCACCCTGGGAAGAACGAGAAGTAGAGTTAGACATAGTGCCTCTCACAATGAAGAAATCATTACATGAACTAGGACAGTTAAGGGCTTTATATGGGAATAAGATTAGTAATTTGCCTAAAATAAACACATTGCATGTATATTGTGACGGTTCAGTTATGTCAAGTGGCAGGGCAGGGTGTGGGATCCTTATAAGACAGTACACAGAACAAGGAAATGATGACATCAAAATTGGACTTCGGTTGAGCAGTTTTATTTCATCAACACAAGCTGAGTTATATGCAATGTTAGTAGGATTGGAAAATGTTGTAAAGAGGTATAAAGATGCATATTTTTTTGTTGATAGTAGGGTAGCTTTGGATTCTTTGAACAGTGGGAGTCCAGTCTTTGGACATTATTGGTTCATGTAGAAAATTAGTAAATACAATAAGGAAAAATGGCCATAATGTTCAATTTGTATGGGTCCCTTCACATGTAGGCATTGGTCTTAATGAAGCAGTAGATATAATAGCAAAAAGAGCCACGGAAAAGGCCGAGATCGACATAATATGTACTAAAACCATGAAGCAATTAAGGAGCAAATTACGGAAAATACAATCAATAGAAGATAATTTCAAAAGGAATGAAATATACGAGAAAAGTGAAACAATGAAACATTACCATCATGTTCTCATGAACACAAAATTTACATATGGGAAAGATAGGAGTAGGTGGAAAGATTCAGTGTATATGAGGTTAAGATTAGGATATACATATTATTGGGAACTTGGAGCTGAGAGAAGTGAACAGGATAAAGAATGTAGAGTTTGTAGAACATCCAGATCCCATACCCTGCCACATTATATACTGGAATGCCCATTGCTTAATGTATATAGAAATGCCCATATAAATAATGTCTCCAAGCAAATAGAGTGGATGTTTGGAAATGGGAAAATAGATGAAATATTAAAGAAATATAGAAATTTTGCATCTAGAATATAACTATGTATTATAACTAATTATATGAAATATTAGGGATTTATGTGAGTCCTGAGAGGGACATTCCTGGACTGGGGTGAGGATGACTTATGTCACTTCATCCCTTTGAGATGTATTAATGTTTTTTTGTATCTCAATAAACGTATCAATCAATCAATCAAAGGTTCGTAAGTCACAAATTCTCACAATACGGAAGATTTAAGACAGTCCAAGATGGCCTCCAAAGTGTTCTG
>NW_024752731.1:0-2500 GCF_018991925.1 Homarus americanus
GTCGTTCCTTCATAAACTAACAAATAAAAAACTCTGGTCGTCCTTTATAAACTAACAAATAGCTCCTTGAGTGCGTGCCTTCACCGCCAACAAATGGTTCCTTAATTGATTCCTTCATAAACCAACAAATAGGCTCCTTGGTCATTCCTTCATAAACCAACAAATGGCTCCTTGGTAGTGCCCTTCATAACCAACAAATGAAAGCTCGCTTGAATTAAGTGCCTTCGCCAAACCAACAAATGAAAACCATGATCGTTCCTTCGCAAACTAACAAATGAAACCGCCCCGGTCGTGCCTTCATAAAACCAACAAATGGCTCGCGAGTCGTTCTTTCATAAACCAACAATGAAACCATGATGCGTTCTTCTCAAACCAATAAGCTGAAAATAATGGTCGTTCCTTCATAAACCAACAAATAAACCAGCGGTCGTTCCTTCGCCAAACCAACAAGTAAAAGCTCGCCAATTAGTTCCTTCATAAACCAACAAATGGCTCCTTGGTAGTTCCTTTGCAAACTAACCGTGGCTCCTTGGTCGTGCCTTCGCAAACCAACAAATGGCTCGCGGTCGTTCTAGCTTCATAAACCGCTTATAGCAAAAACTCGCCAATTCGTTCCTTCATAAACCAACAAATGGCTCCTTGGTCGTTCGCCCATAAACCAACAAAGCCAAACAAAGCAGTGCGTTTCCTTCATAAACCAACAAATAGCTCCTTGGTCGTTTCCTTCATAAACCAACAAATGGCTCCTTGGTCGTTCCTTCGCTTAAACCAACATATGGCTCATGAATTAGCAGCTTCATAAACCAACAAATGGCTCCTTGGTCGTTCCTTCATAAACCAACAAATGAAACGCCAGCCCGTCCCTTTTATAAAAGTAACAAATGGCTCCTTGGTCGTTGCCTTCATAACCAACAAATGGCTCGCCAGTTCATTGCCTTCGCCAAACCAACAAATGGCTCCTAGGTCGTTTCCTTCGCAAACCAACAAATGGCTCCACTTGGTCGTCCTTTATAAACTAACAAATGAAACCATGATTAAATTGCGCTACTTAACCAACAAGAAGCAAGCTCGCCAATTAAGTTTCCTTCATAAACCAACAAATGGCTCGCCGAATTAAATTTCACTGCATAAACCAACAAATGAAACCATGGTGCGTTATTCACCAACCAACAAATGAAATAAGCGGTAGGTGCAGCCATAAACCAACAAATGGTTCTAGCCAATTGGGTTCCTTCATAAACCAACAAATGACTCGCCAGTCGTTCCTTCGCCAAACTAACAAATGAAATAAGCGGTAAATTTGCCTTCATAAACCAACAAATGAAAACAAGCTTCATAAACCCAACAAATAAAATAAGCAGTCGTCGCATGCAAACCAACAAATAGCTCCTTGGTCGTTTCCTTCATAAACCAATAAATAATAAGCCGAATTAGTTTCCATTACATAAACCAACAAATGGCTCATGGTCGTTCCTTCGCAAACCAACAAATGGCTCCTTGGTCGTTCCTTCGCCATAAACCAACAAATGGCTCATGGTCGTTCCTTCGCAAACCAACTTAAATGGCTCGCCAGTCGTTTCCTTCATAAACCCAACAAATGGCTCCTTGGTCGTTCCTTCATAAACCAACAAATGGCTCCATGATCGTTTCAGCCCCATAAACCAACCGTGGCTCCTTGGTGGTTCCTTCATAAACCAACAAATAGCTCCTTGGTCGTTCCTTCATAAACCAACAAATGGCTCATGGTCGTTCCTTCATAAACACTTTAAATGGCTCATGGTCGTTTCCTTCCTGAAACCAACAAATAGCTCCTTGGTCGTTTTCCTTCATAACCAATAAATGGCTCGCCAGAATTAGATTTCCTTCATAACCAACAAATGAAACCATGATGCGTTCCTTCACCCAACCAACAAATAAATATCGCCAGTGGTTCCTTCACCCAACCAACCGTAAACCAGCGAATTAGTGCCTTCATAACCAACAAATGGCTCATGATTGTTCCTTCTGCCAACCAACAAATGGCTCATGGTCGTGCCTTCATAACCAACAAATGGCTCCTGGTTTGTGCCTTCATAAACCAACAGTAAGCTCTTAGTCGTGCCTTCATAAATAACAAATGGCTCATGGTCGTTCCTTCATAACCAACAAATGGCTCATGAGTAGAGTGCCTTCATAACCAACAAATGAAGCTCCTTGGTCACGTTCCTTCATAACCAACAAATAGCTCCATGGTCGTTCCTTCACCAACCAACAAATGGCTCCTTGGTCATTGCCTTCTGCCAACAAATAAAGCTCCTTGGTCGTTCCTTCACCAACCAACAATGGCTCCTTGGTCGTTCCTTCACCAACCAACAAATGGCTCCATGGTCATGCCTTCATAAACCAACAAATGGCTCCTTGGTCAGAATTCCTTCCTGCTCAAATGGCTCCTTGGTCGTTCCTTCACCAACCAACAAATGGCTCCTTGGTCGTTCCTTCGCCGCCAACAAATGACTCCTTG
>NW_024752731.1:10000-45000 GCF_018991925.1 Homarus americanus
ACCCCATAACGTGACATATTTGCTGTATGCTGCTGGTGGTAGAATGTGTGCTGTATATATTGTGTAAAGTGAGGGCGATAGGCACCCTCCTTGGGGGACTCCGCCTTCCAGTTGGAATGTCGGACCTGTGTGTTTTCCAATTTGGGTCTGGGCTGTTCTGCCATCGAGGTAGTCGCATAGTATTCTTTCTAATTTGGGAGGGAGACTTAGTTTTAATAGTTTGTGCTCTAGACCTAGGTGCCAGACTTTATCAAAGGCCTTAGCTATGTCTCTTAATATTATGTTTACCTCATTTCCCTTTCCCTTTTCTTGAGCAATGATTTCGGTAACGGTGGCAATGGCTGTGTGGGTGTGTCTGTCTGGCATGAATCCATGTTGTCGGCGGTTTCTTTTTTCGTTGTGCGTTAGAAATCTCATTAGTCTTGCATTTAATATTTTTTTCCAGGAGTTTCCCTGTTACTTCTAATAGTGATATGGGTCTGCAATTTAATATTTCTTTGATGTCCTTCCCGTCCTTTGAATAAAAATCATCTTGGCCTTTTTCAGTGAGTCCGGGAAGTATCCTACAGCTAGACAATTCTTCCGGTGCCTTCTCGGGTAGGTTTAATAGCATATTTCTTGTTATGCCCGTCATTCCTGGTGCTTTCTCTTTAAATTTTCTCAGGTTGTGCAGGAGTTCTCCGAGTGTTATTTGTCGGTGTTCTGGTAGGGTGTTTATGGTGAGGAATAATACGGTGTATTTTGTCTTCCATTTCTGTCTCGATCACGTTTTCGCGTTCTACATCGAAATATTCATTTTCTTCCTCGTAAATTCTGAATATTTTCTCCCATTCCCGCACGAATGCTCGTTCCTGTTCCCTCTCATCGTGTAACTTGTGTCCGTTTTGATCTTTTATGTATGGAGCCTTTTGTTTGTTTGTGCCCATCATTTTACGAATGGATGTCCAAAACGATTTAGGGTCTTTGGTGTGGTCGGCCGAGGCTACTAGGTCGTTCCATTTATTGATTTCCTTATATTCCTCTCTTAATTTTATTTGTAGTGACTTCTGTGCTGCGTAGAGCCATCTAGATGGGTCGAATCTGTCTGTATATTTAACTAATTCGTTGTATTGTGTTTGAAGTAGTTTAACCTCCTCAGTTGCCTTGTTACTGGGAAGTATCCTGTTACTTGTTTTGGGGTAATTGTTGTGTATGGATGTTTTTATTTCCAGGTGTAGTCTGTCCATTTCTGTATCAATGTTTTCTAAAGTTTCCCCTTGAAGGTTTGGTAGCTGGTAGTCTTTGAAATCTTATTTGAAGTTGGGACAGTTGGTTTCGCTCATTTGCAGTCGTTTTTTGTACGGAAATTTGTATGGGGCCTGTGGATATTGTGAAGATTATTGGTATGTGGTCACTGCCCGTGAGGGGACCCCGTTGGATGTGATAGTTGAAAAAGGCTTTGTTGTTTGAGACAATTTTGTCCGGGGTGGAGACTAAGTTGTGAGTTCTCCATGAGGGAAAGAAGGGGCCGAGATGTACGGTATAAGTTTTCTTGTATTTATGATTTGTTCTAACGTTTTTCCTACGGCATTGTTATTAGGGTTATCGAAAATTCTGTGCCTGGCATTAAAGTCTCCGATAATGTACATTGGTTGGCTGTGATTTACGAGTTTTAGAAAGTCTTCTGCTGGCAGGTATGGTCGTCTTGGTGGTAGGGAAGTGGTAGCAACTATTATGTCCCCTTGTGTTGTATTGACTTTTATTGCTAAGAATTCCTCCTGGAATTCGTCTATTAGTTTATAACTAATGTTCTTCTTTATAGCCACTCCATCGTGTTTTTGGTTTGACGAGTTTCGTTTGTGAACGTAGCAATTGAATATTTTTATACTATTGTAATACTTTTCGCCATGACTGTTATTAAAATGATGTCTAGTTCTTGTTAGGTGTTTCCTAGGTATATTTTTCCCCCCCTCCAGTCTCTCACGTTGTGTTGTATTATTTTTAAAGTCTTTATTTGTTGAGTTTGATCCATTATTTCTTAATTTTGCTTGTGGTTGTTGTGAGGGAGATCTGTCGTCTTGGCGACCGTTTCCTACCCTTCTAAATTCAGAGTGTTCTATTATTTTGAAGTCGTTAGTTGTTATTTGTATTTTGTTCGCAACTATTAGGGTCCATACGTAGTCTTCATTTAAGTTTTTGTCTTGGCAAGTCCATTTATATTGACCTTCTTCATAATTCTTTAATCTGGCTTTTCCCGTTGGTCTGGATGTTGGGACTCCATATCTAGGAGTGATGATTTTCAGTCCGATTTCTTGTGCTGTCTCGGTTTGTTCCACTGTCTGCATCTCTTCCTCTCTTAGCGGTAGCTCCCTTGGCTGCTGCTTCTCCTTTTTCTTGTCACTTCTTGTTTGGGATTGCCTTGGGTCTCTTGGCTCCTGTAATTGTTGTCTTACTCTCTTGGGTTCTCCTTCTTGTATTTCCGATGTAGTCGTTCCTTCTACTCGCTTCTTTGCTTGCAGTCGATCCTTCAGTTCTGTGGTGTAGGTTAGCTGGAGCAATTTTTCTGAATGTGGGTCGTAGGGGAACCACATGTCGGGCAGGCTGTTCAGCTCGAACATTTTCCTCAGTTCAGCATTATATGAGCCAGGTGATATGATGTTGTGTGCGTGTATCATCACTTTGTCATGTACTGCCTCGCTCAGTTTTAGTATGGTTGCTTCCGGATTGTTTACTTGTTGCACTGCCCATTTCCACATATGTGGTGTCCTACTTCTCTTGTTCCCTTCTTCTCATCTCCTGTTCTTTGTATTTGAACATATGTTTCTTTATTGGGCACGCCATTGCTAGTGTCCAGTGAGTATGGTATGTATCGCCATTCCTCTTCCAATTAAGGCATCCTGTTGTAGTTGTGTTCGTTAAAGTGTGATCTTCCCAGCACAGTTGGAACATAATTTGTTGTCTTTTTCCAGGCATTCCCTCGTTGTATGTTCATATTTGTAGCAGCAGAAACAGGTCTGCAGGCTTACAAATGTTTCTCTTTTTATTTGGTTTGGTGTTACGGACATGTTGACAATCAGAAATCTTTGTTGAATTGTTTTTTTCTGCCATGGCTGTTTCCTCAAATGAGATCTTAAACACATGGATGTAGTCCTTGATTTTTACTACTTCATCCACTTTCATCCATGTGTTTTGTTTTTCAAGTTCTTCCTTCAGATCTTATGCCGTGTGTTTGCCTACTTCTGGGTCAACTTATCATACAAACACAGACCTCTTTGCTTTTTGTTCTGGAGGCATTATTACTAAGAGTCCTTCTCTGTAGAACCTGTCTCTTGCGTCTTTGGAGAGGATTTGATCTGTGCCGAGATCATCTTTGCATACGACTTTGTATCCTTCGTTGGTCGTGAATATTCTTGTGAGTGGTACTTGAAAAGTTCCATGGGTCGGCTCCGCAACTCTTTCCCTCCTCGTGGGGTTCCGTTTGTCTTTATGCTTGAGCCGGATATTTGTCGGCATCTTGGCTGGTCATTGGCAGTTGTCAGGTTAGATTCTGTTCTATTCTACCTATACCACAGGGGTGCCTGCCAGAGAAGCTCAACCCCCCCCCCCTCTTGAATGGGCGTCAGGCTCGTAGGGCACAGCTCACTGGTACCTGTGGATTGCTTTGTCTATAACAGATTCCACCTAACAACAGTGACAGCCAAACAGGGGATGCCCTGCACGATCACAGGTTCCCTGCTGGCTCGACTGCGAGCTAAAGGTCTCCCAACCACAACACACTCGCACTCCTGAGTACGGTGTGCGTGTCTAAGGGGACGGGACGAATATAACAATAAATAAATAAAAGTGTTGGTCCCGCCTCCAGGAGGAAAGGGGGAAAAAATGGAGAGAAAAGAGAAAGCGTCCCAGCCACGGCAAGTCAAGTCCTCCAAACGGCACCACAGTAGGTGTGCATGTATCACACCCCCGTAGGGCACCACTGATTGGGCTCCAGTAACGTACTCGTTCGAGGAGAAGTCAAGCTCAGTCCAAGAAGAACTGATATTTTGTTGGTTGCCAGGGTCAGGCGAAACTGCCGAGTGTTGTTTCCAGAGGTGGTCAGGTGAAGTGCACAGCTCGTTGTTGGTGAGATTGTAGGACCGTAGTCCAACACGGGCCTTTGCCTGAAGGCGGCCCGTTTGGTGGTTCCGGCTGGAGCTCTTGGAGCAGCCAGACAGGATTGGGGATGGAAGGTGTCCTACCTGGGGATACGACAGGATACTGCAGGTTTACAAGTGTGAGCGTACCAATGAGCGCTTGCCACTCTTGGATGTGGGGGAGGACGCTTCCTAAGCTATCTGGGTGGTGGGTATCGTGTGATGACCTGGAGAAGGAGGTGAATGTGGTTTGTTTGGGCCTTTCGGGGTAGAGTGGCTGCTGGTGTTATGTGTTCTTCTTGGAAGTTTCGAATTCTGTTTCAGAGACTTTGCGTGACTTCGCAGTCGAGGAGACAGTGTTCCAGTGGGTTGGCTGACAGTTGGTGCATTCCCTGACGACATTTCCGATCGTCTGCCAGGTGCACTTGCACCCTAGTCATAGTCGATGAAGGCTAACTTGGGTTTTTCTTGGTGTTTTCTTGTCTGCGAATGGTGGTTCCTCTTTTGTAGCCACGAGGTACCATTTGGCTCTTTGGGAACCAGTGTTGAATGCGTCAAGGAAGCTCTTTTGGATGTGGAGCTTGGTAGTCATTCTGAGGTGGTTCTTGATCTGTTGCACACTTGCTGGAACTTGAATGTGTTCGCTTCTAAAACGTGTGGCTGCCTTGGCTGCTTCGTCTGCCATGACATTTTCCCCCGATCCCTACATGACTGGGAATCCAGTGTAAGACGATTGGGCGATTTTGTCTTTGGAAGTCCTGTAGCTGTGCGAGGATCGAGGTTATGATGTGGACGTTGTCTCTTGTTGCAGCGCCTGCATGGCCGTTTACCAGTCCGTGCGAATTATGATGGACTTGTTGTGTTCTGTCGCAGCGTGTTGTAGGGCCTTTGAGATTGAGACCAACTCTGTTTGTAGGGTGGAGCAGTCATTGGAAAGTCTCCATAGGTTGGTCTGACCTTGGGTGTGGAAGGCCACTCCGGATCTTTCATGTTTTGGGTCCACCGAGCCGTCTGTGAAGAATGATGCTGCATCAGCCGGTGTCTCGGTGGCTATGGCTTCCTGAGTTATTCTTTTGAGGTCCTCCTTCTGGAGGTTGGCTTTGCTATCACCTAGTTCGGTGATTTTGAATGTGGCTGGTGGAGGGCTCCATGGTGGTGGAACTACATAACCCCTGTCTCGTATGTCTTGGATGTTCTTGACGAGTGTTTCTGCTTGCAGGTGCCTGATGACCTCGCTTGCCTCATGCGACCAGGTGGCCCCTCGCGCTCTGTGGTCCAGGTGGAGGGGACACTGATTCGCGTTTTGGCACCTGTGGGATTATCTGATCTACAGATTTTGGCAAGGAGTCCGGCTGTTGCCTGTTTGACTCGTACTGCCAAGGGTGGTAGTTCAGTTTCCATTTGCAAATTGCAAATTCTGGTCCACATGGGTGCTCCGAGTATGGTCCCGAGAGCATTATTTTGGATTACTTCTAGCTTAGCTATCTGGTCTTCTCTAAGTCCAACGAGCGCTGGAACACTGCAATCTACCAGCGATCTGATGGCGGCCGTGTAGTAGGCTTTGAGCACGTGTATCTTTGCTCCTGCGGTTGTGCTGGTGAGCGACCTCATTATATTGTGTCTGCTCTTCGTCCTGTGCCTGAGATACTCGAGTTGCTGCTTGAAAGTGAGTTTCTGGTCGAACCAGATTCCAAGACACTGGTGGGTGTTGGTCCAGACTACCGACGTGTTTTGTATGGAGAGCATCATGTCTGGTGTGTCTGTGCAGATGGCCATCGCTTTCGACTTGGCTGGATTTATCTTGAATCCAAGTCTGTTGCACTCCTCTTCTATAAGTTGGAGTGTGTGTTGCATGCTGACTATTCTGTTTGCTCCTCTTATTATGAGCTGTAAGTTGTCTGCATAGCAGAGGAGCTTGGCTGTTTTTCTGAAAGGTAGTCTGACTAGCATTCCATCAGGATATTGAACAGAGTTGGACTGTGGATGTCTCCTTGTGTGGTTCCGTTTTCGTGGGCCCTGATGTTTGCCCCCTGAAAGCGTACTCTTGCTTCTCTCTGTGTAAGGTAGTTCTGGATCCACCCCAGCAACCTTCCTTTGACGCCTTTGTTGGCGAGCGTCGTTATAATGGCCAGTGGTTTGCTAGTTCGAAGGCCTTCTCCAAGTCGAGGAAGACTTGGGTCCAGCAGTCAATGACCTTCAGTCAGTCAGTCAGAACACCGAGATAAGAGAGCCGTGGCTCTGAGGTGAACAAGGAGATTTAGGGCAAGGTACAGTTAAGAAGTGGGAAGTACAGAAGGAGAATGATAGCAGGTGGGCCTTCCACCTTGCGGAGGCTGGTTTGTGGCTTAACCTGTGACAGACGTCCCTCAGTCCTCCAGGGGCAAGGGAGTTTAGATAAGCTAAGCTAAGCTGGTTTAAAGTGCGACCCAAGGGAATGAGCTGTTTTAGGGTTTGTTGGAGGTTCTCTTCAGGTCCTTGTGCTGCTGAAGGGATGTTCCTCATCTTTTGCAATTGGGGGGTCCCGCCAGGTCCTTGTGTAACTGGCAGGATAATCCCCATCTTTAAGGTTATGCATGTAGTGATGGTCTTTCTTGTTGGTTGTTTCTTGGAGGGTCCCTTCAGGTCCTTGTGTAACTGAAGGGATGTTCCTCATCTTTAGTGATTGGGGGGTCCCACCAGGTCCTTGTGTGAACTTTGCTCCTGCACCTCTCTGCTAAGTCACAAGCTGACTCATGTCTTCATCATCCTTTCTTACATTTCAGTTTTTTTTCACCTCTCTCTCTCTCTCTCTCTCTCTCTCTCTCTCTCTCTCTCTCTCTCCACATGTCAACGCCCAGGGTTGTTCCTCGAGGCTCTGACAACAAAGGCAACACGAGTGTGCCAGCCTTCCTTTGTTCTGAGAACTGGGACAACATCACTACTTGTACGGACAGAAAACAAAACAAGTTACGTTCATTATCTTACCGTCAGAGAAGTCACCTGTGAGTCCAATCAGAATTAAGAATTATCAGAATCGCTGGAAAGTACTTCAAACTACCTGTTCGACTATTGATGGTAATTAAATAAGTTCACAAGTGACACTGATTTGGCCTCCACTGATGATCTTAGAGTATGATCTTCACTATCACTGTCCCTGATAACCCTTGAGCCTCACCTGTGACACTCTTCTTCACCATCTCCCTCCACGTCACCTCCCTCATATTCCTTATTCTTTACACCGATTCATCATTTCTCACTCTATCCTTTTCTCTCTTGCGAGTCTTTATTGTCTTCCTTAACCTCCCTCGTTAAGTTTCCTCTCCTTAATTATCTCTAAATTTCCTCATTACCCTATTGTCTCAGTCATAAATTTCAATTCTCTCGTTACCTGTTTCATAATCTTTAATCATCCACCTTACCCTCATGACTACAAATCTTACAGACCTTTACACTGGAAGCCGTGATCTATGTATCCTCAGGTAAACACAAATCTACTTTCATTATATACGATCATCTCACCTGGGTATGTGTACTGGCTGTGACGAGAGGACATAAATGATACCTTTATCCTCTGAAATACCTGAAGTAACTTGTATGTTTTGGTTTGGATCGGTAATATAATTGTGATAAGAATAAAGTACAGTTAATTCCAATACTGTTTTCTTCGTTGGCTGGAGACAAATTGTTCGATATGTTATGTTTTCCCCTGAAGGCTGGACAAGACGAAAGATAGAACTGTTTGCATTTCAGAAGAAGTTGGTAGACGTCGCTTCTCTTTCGTCGTGTTCTCCTGTCGTGTTAGCAGCTCTGTTGGGAGGTTTCCAAGACGAGGCATCCCAGTCACTGTTGTCTTCTATACCAACCTGTGACAAGAAACAAATTGCCAAGTCTCAGTTGTTATATTACACGTTTTCATGGTTCTCTTTGGATAGTCTACGAAGCATTTCTTTTGACTCCACCTAAGCTGCCTTTCTGAGAGCGTACCATTGAGGATCTACTTGAAAACACATGCACAGTGCAGGCTTTTGATGTGTCAGGTCAAAGCAGTGGTGCGCTGGCCGTCAATGGCTCAAAAATCACGGTGCTGGTTCTGTCAAGGAGGGTGACACTGTCGCCTCCCTCATCATTATGTTACCTGAAGAATGACAGCAAAAATATATTGATGAATACGTTTGAAGATTTTTCTGATACGATAAAATTTATCCATATTTTTTTCCCATCTGGAGAAACTTTAATACTTTTTCTAACACAAAGTCGTGGTTTTGAGAGGAAGTTATTACATTATATCATGATGTACTAACGTTACTCATCACTCGTTCCCAGTAACAGGATAGATGTTGGTAATTAAGGCAGTAATATTATACGTCTAAAGTGTTTCATGATGTTTTATTACGTTTATGTTTTGTGTTTTGATATACAGTATTTCACTTGATTTTTTAGGTACCAGGTTTTGTATATATGCCCCGTAGACGATGATCACACTCACCACCACCACCACACACTGCTCACACTCACCACACACTGCTGACACTCTCCACCACCACCACACACTGCTCACACTCACCACACACTACTCACACTCACCATACACACACACACACACACCACTACACACTCACCACCACCACCACACACTCCTCATACGCACCACACACTGCTCACACTCACCACACACACACACACACACTACACACTCACCACCACCACCACACATACGCACCACACACACTGCTCACACTCACCACACACACACACACACACACACCACACACTCACCACCACCACCACACACACTCCTCATACGCACCACACACTGCTCACACTCACCACACACACACACACACCACCACACACCTCACCACCACCACCACACACCACGCACCACACACTGCTCACACTCACCACACACACACACACACCACTACACACTCACCACACCACCACCACACACTACGCACCACACACTGCTCACACTCACCACACACACACACCAGCACACTCACCACCACCACCACCACACAGACACTCACCACCACCACACACTGCTCACACTCACCACACACACACACACTACACACACCACCACCACCACACCCCTCATACGCACCACACTGCTCACACTCACCACACACACACACCAGCACACACTCACCACCACCACCACACAGACACCACCACCACCACACACTGCTCACACTCACCACACACACACACACAGTACACACTCACCACCACCACCACACACTCCTCACACTCACCACACACTGCTCACACTCACCACACACACACACACACCACTACACACTCACCACCACCACCACACACTCCTCATACGCACCACACACTGCTCACACTCACCACACACACACACCAGTACACACTCACCACCACCACCACCACACAGACACTCACCACCACCACACACTGCTCACACTCACAGGTTCATTATTGACGGCAACAGATGGTGACCTGCGAGAAGACACACGAACCTTTCATTACCGTGGCGGCCTTAACAAACCCCTTCAATATATCGTCCCAGAAGACGTCATTAATTAGTGTATAAGGCTAAGATCCTGCCGGCCAGAGTCAAGATGTCCTCTGTTACTGTCAGTATATTGAGAGAGAGAGAGAGAGAGAGAGAGTCACGTTCATTATTCTCATTCGTGCTTGACATCCGTGTACTGGTAGCCTGGGTGAGGGCATGTGTCACCCTCCTACCAACACTCCCGTCTAACTACACCTTCTTCCACCTGTATCCTAACACCTCCAATACACCGACACAAGATTCTCTGATTACTAGTGATAGTCGTTTCTTAAAGTACATATAAAACTTATTTCTACTTACAGTACTAAAACTATCTCTTCTGAAGTATTTTTTTTTCTCGTTTAATAAGACAGTAATGTCAATAAACCAGTCTCAGAGTACATCCACTATGCCAGTCGAGGGCACAAAGTGTACAAGATCTTTCCAGAGTGCAAGGTCGACATTCGTCAATCCAAGCGGCAGCCCTTCAAGCCTTCCTCCTAAAGTCTGAACAATTTGGTGGGGAAAATGTGGAGGAGGAGACGCTGTGGCGGCGGCTCTGAAATGTCCTCAAAACGTGAAGGAGTGGATGTGAGGTAGTGATCCAATAAGCGGGGGTGAGTTAGGGTCCCCTTAGTGCACGACCAAGTGACGGTGTTAACACCAGGGAGACAGACATCTTTCATATAACGAACGTCTTGAAATTTCACTTATCTTGTGAGAGTACGCGGCGGATTGATGATTTCGAGCGCATCGTTTTTTGCCCCATACTGAAGCCTGTGAAGCGTTTGATCTATAGATTTAATGTAGAAAATTATAGTTGGGTTCTAAGACGCCACCGCCCGCCAGAAACTCACGCCCGTATGTTTAAATATCCCGCCTCTTACGATGGCCATCGGGTAACTATACATATATCTGTAAAAAAAAAATAGCCACCACGACCACTAGCCATATTTATCTACTAGCAATATACGTGACTTACAACTACCGGGTCACAGAAGAAAAAACTAAAGAGGGTATTTGGTAAAGGCTCAGTGACGCTCAGGGTCAGTTAACGTCCCTGGTCACATTATGAGGATATTAATGTGTTGCTCTGAGGCACCGGGAGATTTATTAGATTACCCCTAGTTTATTGGGCACCCCTTGAATCCTGTGCAAGGTGAAGCGTTTACAGTGCCCATCTGGGAAGCATGCGTAGTTCACGCTTGCCTTTATGACTCCTGCATTAAGGGCGTGAAAACCTGAAGGGTCATGGGTTTTGTCAGCAAGTTACAGAAAGTGACAGAATGATGAGTGTGTGGGGGAAAACTCCCCGAACAATTTATCTGTTTATGGCAAAGTGTGGCAGGTCCCTAGTGCCAGGCCTGTCACTAGGAGGAGGGATATCTGGTCAGGGTGGGAAGAGGTGTTGGTAACGGCTGGGGACCTGTAGCAGGAGGTCATAGGGCAAGTGAGGATGTAGTGAGAGAGGGTGTGAGAGTTGGGTTGACCACAAAGTTTACAAACAGTGCGGCCAGGCTCAGGGTTGTCAATGTACTAGGCGTGGCGAAGTACAGTGGGGATGGAGGTGATATGGTGTGGTGGGACAGGTACAGTAGGGGTGGAGGGAGGCACATTGACAATATTGAGGGACATACCTTTTAGTGTGATTGTGATGGCGTGTGCGTCGACATGCCAGTGGGGTACGGGTAGCCGGGGGTGGTGGCCTCAGGTCCAATAGGTAGCCCTGGTGGAGACAGCACAGACACAGGAGCGGGTGGTGGACAGGTTGAGGCACCACGTGTCGTGAAGATGAGGCAGGACTTCGCTTGGGGGCAGCAGGACACACCAGGGCAGGCCCGGTAGGCACTACACCAGTCGTGAAGGCCGCCGGCGGTGGAGTAGGCCGTGAGCAGGGGGGACTCACAGTGGGACTACCAGCTTGTGTCAAACCAGCAGAGAGGAGTGACTGGGTGGCAACAGAGGGCAAGAGTAAGTCGGAGATGGTGGTACAGAGTGTAGCCAAGAGTTGTTCAATACGGTTGGTAAATTCTTGGAAGAGGGATACGATCTGTGAGAGGCGGCTGTTGACCTTCCTCTAACCTCGATATTAGGGGATAAATTGTGTGATGATAATAATGTCTCCCAGAACCCTTTACCACACCTCGTTCCCCACCGTAGAGAAAAAAAAGCATGTTTAGAGTAGCTTATCTATATGTATGCGTACTGTTTTTTGCCAGTCTTTATGTAACGAATGTAAACCTTATTGGTGTTGGTCTGCCTAAACACCTCCTGACTCCCTTATTACGTGGGTCTTACACAAACCTCTAACGCCTTGACTCGGCGGACCTACAACACCATGTATTATCAGTCCTCCGTTTTCTTGCCAACTCATTCATCACACACACACGACGAGTGATTGACGGGTAACGATTACTAAATAACTGGTCTCAAACAGTCTTTGTTTCTTATGATATAGCAGTATTCACACACGTCAACAGCCTCTTGATTCACCTGGTCTGTTAATATTCTGTACTTTCCATCTAAATTCTCCTTTGCATTTCACCGTCAAGCCTTCACAGCGCCAACACGAGGAGATTAGTGAGCAGTTTGTGTTAGTGGAGCTTGATTAGTATGTGTCGTCTGTCTCCTACGGTGCTGTATCTCCCTACCTGTCTCTCCCACCCTGTTTACCTGTCTCTCACCTGTCTCCTCAGCTGTCTTTCACCTGTCTGGCACTGTCTCTCCCCTGTCTCCCCTGTCTCTCACCTGTCTCCTCAGCTGTCTTTCACCTGTCTGTGCGCTGTCTCTCCTGTCTCTCACCTGTCTCCTCGGCTGTCTTTCACCTGTCTGGTACGCTGTCTCCTGTCTCTCACCTGTCTCCTCGGCTGTCTTTCACTGTCTGGTGCATGTCTCTCCCCTGTCTCTCCCTCTCTCACCTGTCTCCTCGGCTGTCTTTCACCTGTCTGGTATGCTGTCTCCCCTGTCTCCCTGTCTCACCTGTCTCTCACCTGTCTCCTCGGCTGTCTTTCACCTGTCTGGTGCTGTCTCTCCTGTCTCTCACCTGTCTCCCTGTCTCTCCTGTCTCTCACCTGTCTCCTCGGCTGTCTTTCACCTGTCTGGTACGCTGTCTCTCCCCTGTCTCCTGTCTCTCACCTGTCTCCTCGGCTGTCTTTCACCTGTCTGGTACGCTGTCTCTCCCCTGTCTCCTGTCTCTCCACCTGTCTCCTCAGCTGTCTTTCACCTGTCTGGTACGCTGTCTCCTCCTGTCTCCTGTCTCACCTGTCTCCTCGGCTGTCTTTCACCTGTCTGGTACGCTGTCTCTCCTGTCTCCTCCTCTCCTCGCTGTCTTTCACCTGTCTGGTACCTGTCTCCTCTGTCTCTCCCTCTCTCACCTGTCTCCTCGGCTGTCTTTCACTGTCTGGTGCTGTCTCTCCCCTGTCTCCTGTCTCTCCTGTCTCCTCAGCTGTCTTTCACCTGTCTGGTACGCTGTCTCCCTGTCCTGTCTCTCCCTGTCTCTCGCTGTCTTTCACCTGTCTGGTACGCTGTCTCTCCCCTGTCTCCCCTGTCTCTCACCTGTCTCCTCGGCTGTCTTTCACCTGTCTGTGCAGCTGTCTCCCCTGTCTCCCCTGTCTCTCACCTGTCTCCTCGGCTGTCTTTCACCTGTCTGTACCTGTCTCTCCCCTGTCTCCCCTGTCTCTCCTGTCTCCTCAGCTGTCTTTCACCTGTCTGTCACATGCTGTCTCTCCTGTCTCTCACCTGTCTCCTCAGCTGTCTTTCACCTGTCTGGTATGCTGTCTCTCCCCTGTTCTCACCTGTCTCCTCAGCTGTCTTTCACCTGTCAGTGATGTCTCCTGTCTCACCTGTCTCTCACCTGTCTCCTCAGCTGTCTTTTCACCTGTCTGGTCGCTGTCTCCCCTGTCTCCCTGTCTCTCACCTGTCTCCTCAGCTGTCTTTCACCTGTCTGGTACGCTGTCTCTCCCTGTCTCCCCCGTCTCTCCACCTGTCTCCTCGCTGTCTTTCACCTGTCTGGTACGCTGTCTCTCCTGTCTCTCACCTGTCTCCTCGGCTGTCTTTCACCTGTCTGGTACGCTGTCTCTCCCCTGTCTCCCTGTCTCTCACCTGTCTCCTCAGCTGTCTTTCACCTGTCTGGTACGCTGTCTCTCCCCTGTCTCCCTGTCTCCCCTGTCTCCTCGGCTGTCTTTCACCTGTCTGGTACGCTGTCTCTCCCTGTCTCTCACCTGTCTCCTCAGCTGTCTTTCACCTTCTGTGCCTGTCTCCCCTGTCTCACCTGTCTCCTCGGCTGTCTTTCACCTGTCTGGTACGCTGTCTCCCCTGTCTCTCCCACCTGTCTCCTCGGCTGTCTTTCACCTGTCTGGTACACTGTCTCTCCCTGTCTCCTGTCTCCCACCTGTCTCCTTGGCTGTCTCACCTGTCTGGTACGCTGTCTCCCTGTTCCCCTGTCTCTCACCTGTCTCCTCGCTGTCTTTCACATCTGGTGCCTGTCTCCCCTGTCTCCCCACCTGTCTCCCTCAGCTGTCTTTCACCTGTCTGGTACGCTGTCTCTCCCCTGTCTTCCCTTCTCTCACCCTGTCTCCTCAGCTGTCTTTCACCTGTCTGGTACGCTGTCTCTCCCTGTCTCTCACCTGTCTCCTCAGCTGTCTTTCACCTGTCTGTGCCCTGTCTCTCCCTGTCTCCCCTGTCTCTCACTGCCTCGGCTGTCTTTCACCTGTCTGGTACGCTGTCTCTCCCCTGTCTCTCTGTCTCTGCTGTCTTTCCTGTGCTGTCTCTCCCTGTCTCTCTCTCCTCGGCTGTCTTTCACCTGTCTGTTTGATGTCTCTCCTGTCTCCCCTGTCTCTCACCTGTCCTCAGCTGTCTTTCACCTGGTACTGTCTCTCCTGTCTCCCCATCTCCCAGCTCCTCATGTCTTTCACCTGTCTGGTACCTGTCTCTCCCCTGTCTCCCTGTCTCCACCCTGTCTCCTCAGCTGTCTTTCACCTGTCTGTTGCCTCTCCCTGTCTCCCTGTCTCCTCTCCTGTCTCCTCGCTGTCTTTCCTGCTTGGTACGCTGTCTCCCCTGTCTCTCACCTGTCTCCTCGGCTGTCTTTCACCTGTCTGGTATGCTGTCTCTCCCTGTCTCCCTGTCTCTCCCTGTCTCCCTGTCTCTCACCTGTCTCCTCAGCTGTCTTTCACCTGTCTTGTGCCTTATCTCTCTCCCTGTCTCCCCTGTCTCTCTTCTCACCTGTCTCCTCGGCTGTCTTTCACCTGTCTGGACGCTGTCTCCTGTGTCTCCCTGTGTCTCACCTGTCTCCTCAGCTGTCTTTCACCTGTCTGGTTGCTCTCTCTCCCTGTCTCCCTGTCTCTCACCTGTCTCCTCGGCTGTCTTTCACCTGTCTGGTACTCTGTCTCTCCCCTGTCTCTCCACCTGTCTCCTCAGCTGTCTTTCACCTGTCTGGTACGCTGTCTCTCCCTGCTCTCCCCTGTCTCTCACCCTGTCCTCCCCTGTCTCCCTGTCTCTCCACCTGTCTCCTCGGCTGTCTTTCACCTGTCTGGTGTCTGTCTCTCCCCTGTCTCCCCTGTCTCTCACCTGTCTCCTCAGCTGTCTTTCACCTGTCTGGTCGCCATCTCCCCTGTCTCCCTGTCTCTCCCTGTCTCTCAGCTGTCTTTCACCTGTCTGGTGCCTGTCTCTCCCCTGTCTCCTCTGTCTCTCACCTGTCTCCTCCAGCCTTACCTGTCTGGTGCCTCTCTTCCCTGTCTCTCACCTGTCTCCTCGGCTGTCTTTCACCTGTCTGGTACGCTGTCTCTCCTGTCTTCCCTGTCTCTCCCTGTCTCCTCAGCTGTCTTTCACCTGTCTGGTACGCTGTCTCTCCCTGTCTCTCACCTGTCTCCTCATGTCTTTCACCTGTCTGGTACAGTGTCTCTCCCTGTCTCACCTGTCTCTCCTGTCTCCTCAGCTGTCTCACCTGTCTTGCTCTCTCTCCCTGTCTCCCCTGTCTCTCACCTGTCTCCTCAGCTGTCTTTCACCTGTCTGGTACGCTGTCTCTCCCCTGTCTCTCTGTCTCTCCCCTGTCTCCTCGGCTGTCTTTCACCTTGGTAGCTGTCTCCCTCTCTCCCTGTCTCTCACCTGTCTCCTCAGCTGTCTTTCACCTGTCTGGTACGCTGTCTCTCCCCTGTCTCCCTGTCTCCTGTCTCCTCGGCTGTCTTTCACCTGTCTGAGTTGCTCTCTCCCTGTCTCCCCCTGTCTCTCCCCTGCCTCAGCTGTCTTTCCTGTCTGGTGCGCTGTCTCCTTGCCTCCTGTCTCTCAGCTGTCTTCCCTGTCTGGTACGCTGTCTCTCCCTGTCTCTCCTGTCTCTCCTGTGTCTTTCACCTGTCTGTGATGTCTCTCCCTGTCTCACCTGTCTCTCACCTGTCTCCTCAGCTGTCTTTCACCTGTCTGGTACGCTGTCTCTCCCTGTCTCCCTCTCTCACCTGTCTCCTCAGCTGTCTTTCACCTGTCTGGTACACTGTCTCTCCCTGTCCCCTGTCTCTCACCTGTCTCCTCAGCTGTCTTTCACCTGTCTGGTGCTGTCTCTCCCCTGTCTCCTGTCTCTCACCTGTCTCTCCACCTGTCTCCTCAGCTGTCTTTCACCTGTCTGGTACGCTGTCTCTCCCTGTCTCTCCCCTGTCTCCCCTGTCTCTCACCTGTCTCCTCCGTATCTCCTGTCTGGTACGCTGTCTCCCCTGTCTCCCCTGTCTCTCCTGTCTCTCCCTGTCTTTCACCTGTCTGTGCCTGTCTCTCCCTGTCTCCCCTGTCTCTCTCACCTGTCTCCTCAGCTGTCTTTCACCTGTCTGGTACTCTGTCTCTCCCCTGTCTCTCCCCTGTCTCCTCGGCTGTCTTTCACCTGTCTGGTACGCTGTCTCTCCTCTCCTGTCTCTCCCCTGTCTCTCCCCCTGTCTCTCCTCAGCTGTCTTTCACCTGTCTGGTGCTGTCTCTCCCCTGTCTCTCCCCTGTCTCCTCAGCTGTCTTTCACCTGTCTGGTACACTGTCTCTCCCTGTCTTCCCTGTCTCTCCCCTGTCTCTCCCTGTCTCCTGTCTCTCAGCTGTCTCTCACCTGTCCTCTGTCTCCCCTGTCTCACCTGTCTCCTCAGCTGTCTTTCACCTGTCTGGTGCCTGTCTCTCCCCTGTCTTCCCTGTCTCTCACCTGTCTCCTCAGCTGTCTTTCACCTGTCTGGTATGCCTCTCCCTGTCTCTCTCACCTGTCTCCTCGGCTGTCTTTCACCTGTCTGGTTGCTGTCTCCCTGTCTTCCCTGTCTTTCACCTGTCTCTCTCTTTCACCTGTCTGTACTGTCTCTCCCCTGTCTCCCCTGTCTCTCACCTGTCTCCTCGGCTGTCTTCCTGTCTGGTACCTTTGTCTCCCTGTCTCCCTGTCTCTCACCTGTCTCCTCGGCTGTCTTTCACCTGTCTGGTACCTTGTCTCTCCCTGTCTCTCCACCTGTCTCCTCAGCTGTCTTTCACCTGTCTGGTACGCTGTCTCTCCCCTGTCTCTCACCTGTCTCCTCGGCTGTCTTTACCTGTCTGGTACGTCTCTCTCCCTGTCTCACCTGTCTCTCACCTGTCTCCTCAGCTGTCTTTCACCTGTCCTGGTACGCTGTCTCTCCTGTCTCCCCTGTCTCTCACCTGTCTCCTCAGCTGTCTTTCACCTGTCTGGTACCTTGTCTCTCCCCTGTCTCACCTGTCTCTCACCTGTCTCCTCAGCTGTCTTTCACCTGTCTGGTACGCTGTCTCCTGTCTCCCTGTCTCTCCTGTCTCTCACCTGTCTCCTCGGCTGTCTTTCACCTGTCTGGTACGCTGTCTCTCCTCTCTCCCTGTCTCCTCGGCTGTCTTTCACCTGTCTGGTGCTGTCTCTTCCCCTGTCTCCCTGTCTCTCCCTGTCTCTCACCTGTCTCATTTCTTTCACCTGTCTGGTACGCTGTCTCCCTGTCTCCCTGTCTCTCACCTGTCTCCTCAGCTGTCTTTCACCTGTCTGGTACCTGTCTCCCCTGTCTCCTCCCTGTCTCCTCAGCTGTCTTTCACCTGTCTGGTACGCTCTCTCTCCCTGTCCCCTGTCTCCCCTGTCTCTCCCCTGTCTCCCTGTCTCTCACCTGTCTCCTCAGCTGTCTTTCACTGTCTGGTATGTCTCTCCCTGTCTCCCCTGTCTCTCCCCTGTCTCTCACCTGTCTCTCCTTTCACCTGTCTGGTACTGTCTCCCCTGTCTCCCTGTCTCTCTCCCCTGTCTCCTCAGCTGTCTTTCACCTGTCTGGTACTCTCTCCCTGTCTCCCCTGTCTCTCACCTGTCTCCTCAGCTGTCTTTCTGTCTGGTACTCCTGTCTCTCCCCTGTCTCTCACCTGTCTCCTCTGTGTCTTTCACCTGTCTGGTGCGCTCTCTCTCCCCTGTCTCCCTGTCTCTCACCTGTCTCTCCCCTGTCTCTCCTGTCCTCACCTGTCTCTTCAGCTGTCTTTCACCTATCTGGTACGCTGTCTCTCCCTGTCTCCTGTCTCTCACCTGTCTCCTAGCTGTCTCCCCTGTCTGGTGCGTCTCTCCCTCTCCCCTGTCTCTCACTTGTCTCCTCAGCTGTCTTTCACCTGTCTTGTGCCTTTGTCTCTCCCCTGTCACCTCTGTCTCTCACCTGTCTCCTCAGCTGTCTTTCACCTGTCTGGTACGCTGTCTCTTCCCTCTCTCACCTGTCTCGTCGCTGTCTTTCACCTGTCTGATGCTGTCTCTCCCTGTCTTCCCTGTCTCTCCCCTGTCTCCTCAGCTGTCTTTCACCTGTTGGTACTGTCTCTCTCCCCTGTCTCTCACCTGTCTCCTCAGCTGTCTTTCACATGTCTGGTGCTGTCTCTCCCCTGTCTTCTCTCCCCTGTCTCTCACCTGTCTCCTCAGCTGTCTTTACCTGTCTGGTCATGTCTGTCTCGCTGTCTCTCACCTGTCTCCTTGTCTCCCTGTCTCTCACCTGTCTCCTCGCTGTCTTTCTGTTTCTGGTACGCTGTCTCCCTGTCTTCCCTGTCTCTCCTGTCTCCTCGGCTGTCTTTCACCTGTCTGGTATGCTGTCTCTCCCTGTCTCTCACCTGTCTCCTCGGCTGTCTTTCACCTGTCTGGTACGCTGTCTCCTCGGCGTCTCTCACCTGTCTCCTCGGCTGTCTTTCACCTGTCTGGTCTGCTGTCTCCTCGCTGTCTCTCCTGTCTCTCACCTGTCTCCTCAGCTGTCTCTCCGTGTCTCTCACCTGTCTGGTACCCTGTCTCTCCTGTCTCTCCCCTGTCTCCTCACGCTGTCTTTCACCTGTCTGGTATGCTGTCTCTCCCTGTCTCTCACCTGTCTCCTCAGCTGTCTTTCACCTGTCTGTGCTTCCTGTCCTGCTGTCTCTCACCCGTCTCCTCAGCTGTCTTTCCTGTCTGTGTCTCCTCAGCTGTCTCTCCCTGTCTCTCCACCTGTCTCCCTCAGCTGTCTCTCTTTCTCACCTGTCTGGTGCTGTCTCTCTCCCTGTCTCTCACCTGTCTCCTCACGCTGTCTTTCACCTGTCTGGTACGCTGTCTCTCCCTGTCTCCCTGTCTCCACCTGTCTCCCGGCTGTGTCACCTGTCTGGTACCTGTCTCTCACCTGTCTCCTCAGCTTGTCTCCCTGTCTCTCACCTGTCTCCTCGGCTGTCTGCCCTGTCTCCCCTGTCTCTCCTGTCTCCTCGGCTGTCTTTCACCTGTCTGGTACGCTGTCCTCCCCTGTCTCTCACCTGTCTCCTCAGCTGTCTCTCACCTGTCTGGTACGCTGTCTCTCCCTGTCTCTCCCTGTCTCTCACCTGTCTCCTCGGCTGTCTTTCACCTGTCTAGTACGCTGTCTCTTCCCTGTCTCTCCCCTGTCTCCCCTGTCTCTCACCTGTCTCCTCAGCTGTCTACCTGTCTGGTACGCTGTCTCTCCCTGTCTCCCTGTCTCTCACCTGTCCTCAGCTGTCTTTCTGTCAGGTACTGTCTCTCCCTGTCTCCCCTGTCTCTCACCTGTGTCCCCTGTCTCTCACCTGTCTCCCTGTCTCTCCCTGTCTCCCCTGTCTCCCTGTCTCTCACCTGTCTCCTCAGCTGTCTTTCACCTGTCTGTTGTCTCTCCCCTGTCTCTCCCTTCCTCTCAGCTGTCTCTCCCCTGTCTCTCCTGTCTCCTCACTGTCTTTCACCTGTCTGTCTCTGCCCCTCTCCCCTGTCTCCTCAGCTGTCTCTCCCCTCTCCCCTGTCTCTCACCTGTCTCCTCGCTGTCTTTCCTTCCTGGTACTCTGTCTCTCCCTGTCTCTCACCCTGTCTCCTCGGCTGTTTTTCACCTGTCTGGTACTGTCTCTCCCCTGTCTCTCCACCTGTCTCCTCAGCTGTCTCCTCAGCTGTCTCACCTGTCTCTCAGCTGTCTTTCACCTGTCTGGTACCTGTCTCTCACCGTCTCCTCGGCTCTCCTGTCTCCTCAGCTGTCTTTCACCTGTGGTACGCTGTCTCTCCCCTGTCTCCCCTGTCTCTCCACCTGTCTCCTCGGCTGTCTTTCACCTGTCTTTTGCTGTCTCTTCCCTGTCTCCCTGTCTCCCTGTCTCTCCACCTGTCTCCTCAGCTGTCTTTCACCTGTCTGGTACGCTGTCTCTCTCCTGTCTCCTGTCTCTCCCCTGTGTCCCCTGTCTCTCCTGTCTCCCCTGTCTCTCCCCTGTCTCTCCCCTGTCTCCCCTGTCTCTCACCTGTCTCCTCAGCTGTCTTTCACCTGTCTGGTACACTGTCTCTTCCCTGTCTCTCCTGTCTCCTCAGCTGTCTCTCCCTGTCTCTCACCTGTCTCCTCGGCTGTCTTTCACCTGTCTGGTACGCTGTCTGCCCCGTCTTCCCTGTCTCCTCAGCTGTCTCTCCCTGTCTCTGTCTCTCACCTGTCTTCACCTGTCTTTCACCTCTGTACCCTGTCTCTCCCTGTCTCTCACCTGTCTCCTCGGCTGTTTTTCACCTGTCTGGTACCTATCTCTCCCTGTCTCTCACCTGTCTCCTCGCTGTCTCCTCGCTGTCTCACCTGTCTCCTCGGCTGTCTTTCACCTGTCTGGTACTGTCTCCACCCCTGTCTCCTCAGCTGTCTCTCCACCTGTCCCTCCTCTGTCTTTCACCTGTCTGTACGCTGTCTCTCCCCTGTCTCCCCTGTCTCTCACCTGTCTCCTCGGCTGTCTTTCCTGTCGGTACCTGTCTCTGCCCTGTCTCCCCCTCTCCACCTGTCTCCTCAGCTGTCTTTCACCTGTCTGGTACACTGTCTCCCCTGTCCCCTGTCTCTCCCCTGTGTCCCCTGTCTCTCACCTGTCTCCCCTGTCTCTCCCTGTCTCCCCTGTCTCCCTGTCTCTCACCTGTCTCCTCGCTGTCTTTCACCTGTCTGTACGCTGTCTCTCCCCTGTCTCTTTTTCTGTCAGTTCGGGTTAATGACTAATTCTTCAATAAGTTTATGACCTCTCTTAACTAAGGAATTATTACGTCACATGTGTTAAGGAGTCGCACAGGAGTAAAATAAAAGCAAATTTGGAGATTAATTGTAAATAATGGTAAAAAAATGGTAAATAATTGTAAAAACTAAATTAAATCACTAAAGTAAACGTTTCAATGCAGAGGTCCTTATTTTGGGATCCTAAACAAGATGTGTAATGGAAACCTGAAATAAATCATGGATGATACACGTTTAACGAGCGTCATTTCATGGTCATTAACCTGTAGTAACGACCTTCTAGTTATAAAAGTCACACTAGAGGAGATATTAATTCTAGTCTGATTCAATGAATAATTATTAGTTATACTGTGTGTGACATTGACACACCTGGCTGTCAGTCTCACAGCTGCCTCCTCCTCAAGACCACGAGAATGAATGAGCACACGGAATGACACCTCCAAACACTGAATTGAAATTATGTATTGAAAATCATCTGAGGATTTATTTATATCGATTCTCTTATTAGCTTAAATATCTTAGGTCATATTTTCTGTTGTTTTTTACAGGAATTCTTGTATTTTTTACCGAGACCGTAAACTGATCAGTCTTTTAAAGATTCATGTAAATAAGATTACGGCAGGTACAGTGCAAATAACTATACTCAGATAATACGTCAGTTGTTTTTGTAACTGCGTGAATATTTTGATGTTTAATAATGAATACATTATTTTTTCTTTGTGACAAATTGTATAATTTGAATATTACCCATAGTTAATGTCGTGATGTTTGGCGTTTTATAAATAACTTTTATGTTTAAACACAATTTATTTTATCATATTGTTTTATTAAATTTTAGTACGTTGCTCAGATTGTTATTCAATTATCTACTTCAACCATAAGAAGATGATCAGAGGCGGCGGCACACTGGGCGTTTTCCTCCAGACTTGTTTGGCAAACACGGCCAGCAAAACAAAGAGACGTTTTGCGTCACACTGTGATGTTTTATGGGCGCGTCTGCCCAACGCAACAAAGCGTCTAGACGAGGTTCACCATGGATCCCATTACTACAGTTGAGGCCTTGCAGGATTATGCTATAGTTCTTCAATTGCTGAACCAAGTGAAGTGTCTGCAAAAGCTGAAGAAAAGGCAATGGATGCGTCGTGAGGTTTCTTTAAAGGTGGCGGCGGTTGGCTGGTCAAAGAAGATCCTGAACAAATAGAAATATGTCACCATTTATGTGTTATATTTTAAATATAACACATTTCTCGCAACAGCATGAATCCTGCTGCTTGCTGGGCTGTCAGGCCAACGGCCAGCAAAATGCTTGGAAGAAAGTGCTCAGTGTGCCGCCACCTTAACGTGTCTTGAAAATACTTATTTTCCAATACACTGAAAATTGTAACGCTTCACGAACGACTACAACTGCTAATTACAGTCAGTTACAAAAGTGAGAGTGTGGCAGCAACACCGCCGGGGATTAAGACTATTTCTTAAACTACGTTGGTGTCGTCAAGGTAATTCATTCAATAACGTTATTAGTTTTTCAGTTCTTTTAGATAATAATTCATATTGTAATATTCTTAGATAAACCTCTGTGTAAACACTACGTTATTTCAAGGTAAATTCACAAACTGTGATTTGAAGGGAAGCAGGCAGGGAGGGACATTTGTCTGGGACACCTCATACAGTATATGGTGAGGGAAGCGAGAAGGAAATATCAATAAGAGTGACGTGTTAGTTTACAAGTATGTTGAACAATGAAGAGCTTTAAATTAGTAGAGAGGCAGATTAGCTTAAGTGTAATCACCGGTGAAACGAAATAAACTGCAGGTTGGCCATATTTGGTGCGCGGACTTGTCATGGCACCCGGCGGCTTCCTGACGTAACATCGCCTTGTCTACTACAGCAGGTAAGGTCGTCTTGTGTTATATTAAGTGGCAGATGATCTTTGATTCAGTCATATTTGTATGATATATATGGACACAAAGTAGTGCCTTCAGCAGTATATTATTATATTACTCTTATATTACTATTATTAATTATGTATAGTAAAGTATTACAGAACATGTATTAATTCTATGTAATATTCTATTTATTGTGCACCATATTATGTATATAAATTATCACATTTATACTTTATGTATTCAGCTTGTGAATGCTGGCATCTGTACAGGCCAGCGCGTAGTAATACATAGATAGATATAGAGGTAGTTAAGACCGAGTCCTGGTGGTGTACCCACAGGCTTCCTGTGTCCTACTGTAATATTATCTCCCGTACGAGAATAGAACCTACTTTTAAAGACAACAAGTGTTTGTATATACCCTCAGTAGTATAGAACATTCTTTGGGTATCTGGCAATACGCTAGATGGCGCAGTGATTATTTCTCAGTGAGATTCAGTGGACCAAGCCTTCCCCGGACTCTGTTTATGGCGTCTCTTCCACTTCAGCCGACAGCAAGACTACTACAAGCCTCTAGACTTACAGTGTTGTGAAGTGCTATGCTGTGTACAGTGCTGTGCTGTGAAGTGAAGTGTTTTGTGAAGTGTTGTGCTGTGTATTTTAGTCATAATTGTCTGTGCAAGTTGCGGTCAGCTGACTAAGGGAGCGACCCGACGGTACGTGCTCTCCCGTCTCTGGTCTAAGGGCGACTGAGGAGCTAGCGCGACGCTGCCCACCCGCTCCTACGTCTGGCAGCGCGCCAAGTCTCTCCCCTCCCGCCAGACACACAAACACACACACGCATTCACCTTATACAAGATTTCTTGTGACTTACTGTAAACTTCTGTAATTCTGTGCATAGATTACGAGGGGCTGACCCGATCTTTTGCACAGATAAAGTACAGAAGCAGTCGGCATGTCTCACAGGGATCATAACGATACCCTGGACGATGGCGTTACGAGTTTTAGTGTGGGAGACATCTCCCCACCCACGATTACGCCCCACGCCCCCCACAGTGACAGTGCCGAATCACCCACAGAATCTCCTCGCTCATCGCGAGCCAGCTCTCCTGCGATGCATGCGTCCACAGATCTCCTTCAACTGATAAAGTGGATGGAAACTTCTCGACGCCGGGACGATATTGCAAGGAGAGAAGAGGAAGAAATTAGGTACAAAGAGTCTGAAAGACGACGCCACAAAGAGGAACAAACACGCAGAGAACTCGAAGACATACGTAGACGTGAGGATGACCTTAGAAGACAGGAGGATCAAGCCAGATTTGAAGCTTTGATTTCTCTGTTAGCCTCCCCACAACGTTCTACCGTACAAGATTCGTCTGCTACAACTGATGTTGATGCGACTAGAGGTACTGGTACCTCATTTCCCAGAGTCGGAACAACACCTCAAAAGGCTGCTGTACAGACGCCTCCCTCTCTGATGTCTGACGCTTCTTATCAGATGTTTCGGGAATGGCGTCGACGTTGGCAAGACTACGCAACAATGGTTGACTTGTCCAGTTTATCACAGCCGAAACAAATGATCCAGCTTCGTATGTGCTTGTCCTTAGAGACACAACGTACTCTCGAGCACACACTTCAAGTGCCTCCTACGACAACTCTGACGGTAGAGGCCGTGCTCGACAAGTTGCAGGAACACGTCAAGGGACAGCGCAACGAAGCACTCAGGAGAAGACAACTCCTCCAATGTAAACAGCTTGATGGAGAATCTTTTGACGCGTTTTTTGTAAGGCTCAAAAGGTGTTCAGAGGAAGTTGATGTTTGTCCCGGACATTCTCAAGTCTGTGAAGAAACACAACTTAAGACAATTATCTTAACGGGTGTCCGAGATGAAGAGCTAGTTCAGCGTCTCATTTCCCTCGACCCCACTTCCTCCCTTCAAGATGTTGTTACGAAATGTCGAGCGTACGAGGCCGCCAGGTGTGCGACTTCAGCTTTACGCTCACAGCCTGACCAGGTGAGGGCAGTGTCTTCCTACAGAAAGGGTAAGAAGCAGCAAGGTAACCCCACCCCTCACCCTCCAGCCACACCTTCAGCAGCAGCTTTGTGTAACAGCTGTGCGAGACAGCATAATGCCTCCCAGTGTCCAGCTGCTCAAAGCGTGTGCAGAAGTTGCGACCGCCAGGGTCACTGGGCTTATACAGTCAAGTGCCCTGCTAGCAAAGTTCAGTGTAGACTTTGTGGTCGTGTGGGTCATTATGACAAATGTTGTCGTAAAAAGACACATAAAGGACGCCACCTAGGATCCAAGAAGTCATCCTCAGGTAGTGCTGGCGCGCCCCCTCCTTCTGGCAAGCATCAAGACGCTGTGTCCAGTCGTTCCTGCCGTCGTGTACGTAGTTCCACAGACACGACGCCCCAGCACATCAATGTCGTCATTTCTTACGGTAACTCGTCATCCAGTCTTCAGATGTTACCTGACACCGGTGCTGACGTCTCAGTAATTGGTCCACAACATTTAGCAAGTTTGGGAATACCCCGGAGCAACCTACAGCCCCCTCCTCAGACAACGAAACTGACAGCTGATGGTTCCAAGATGGCTCCAGCGTTGGGATCTTTCTGGGCTACCCTTACCTTTGGTAAGCAGTCTTGCTCAGCCCGGATTGATGTTCATAATGGTATCCCGACTCCGCTTTTATCATATGGCCATTGTCAAGAATTGGCCATTATTTCCAAGGAATTCCCTAAACCTATCTTAAAGGTCACCCATGTCAACAGGTTGAAGGAATTCCCTATCTCTACTAACACGTCCCCTTCTGACGCAAGAGCTTACCTTCTCAAGGAGTTTGCTGACGTGTTGGTTAATAAGAAATCTTTAGGATCCACACCACTCAAGCCGATGGTGGGTCCACCTATGAAGATTCATCTTAAGGATGGTGCTACACCTTTTGCCATCCACACCCCTCGTTTGATTCCTCACGCCTACAAGGAGCTAGTTAGACAAGAGCTTGACTCCATGGTTGTTCAGGGAATCATCAAACCGGCCGGAGACGAACCTTCACCTTGGTGCCATCCTCTCGTCCCCGTCGCCAAACCTCGTGGTGGAGTACGGATCACCACCGATCTGTCAAAACTTAACCAGCAAGTTTCCCGTCCAGCCCACCCTTCACCCACACCCTTCGCAGCTGTTCGAAGTGTGGACCCGAAGGCGAAGTTTTTTACAACTATGGACGCCTTATGTGGTTATTGGCAGATCGAGTTGGCCGAAGAAGACCAACACTTGACTACATTCATCACACCATTTGGAAGATACCAGTATTGCAGAGGCCCCATGGGATTTGCCGCTACGGGCGATGCATTCTGTCAACGTGGTGACGCGGCCCTTCAAGGAGTCACGAATTGTGTCAAGGTGGTTGATGATATCTTACTCCACGACGAAGACTACTGTGCCCACCTCTCCCGGATATATGAAGTTCTCACCAGATGTCGAAAGTACGGGATTACCCTCAACGCTGACAAGTTTGTAGTCGCCGTTCCATCAGTGAACTTCTGTGGGTACACTCTCTCAGCATCAGGCATTGCAGCTGACCCGGAGAAAGTAAGTGGAATAAGGGATTTTCCAACCCCTGCCAACCTAACAGACCTCCGTTCTTTTTTAGGTCTGGTCAATCAGCTGGCTGAATTCACACCTGACATCTCCGCCGCAGCCCAGCCGTTACGCCCCCTGCTGAGCCCCAGGAGGACATTCCTGTGGACCCCAGATCATCAAGAGGCCTTCCAGCAAGTTAAGCAGGCCCTTGTGAGTCCACCTGTCCTCGCCTGTTACGACCCAGCCCTACCCACCGTCCTCCAGACTGACGCCTCCAGACTCTACGGCGTTGGTTACGCCCTTCTGCAGGACCATGGCGGTGGACAACTCCGCTTAATTCAGTGTGGATCCCGGTTCCTGACGGACGCTGAGACCCGATATGCCACGATTGAGCTGGAGATGTTGGCTGTTGTCTGGGCGATGGCGAAGTGCCGTTTCTACCTGATAGGACTTCAGCACTTCACCCTCTTCACGGATCATCGCCCCCTTATACCTATCATTAATCACTACTCTTTGGATGCAGTAGAAAATCCTCGCCTTCAACGTCTGAAAGAGAAGCTCTCGCCTTATCTCTTCACGGCTGTGTGGCGTGCGGGTAAGCTGTTGTGCATCCCGGATGCCCTGTCCCGCGCCCCCGTCAGTCGCCCCACCCCAGAGGACGAGATGTTGTGTTCTACAGCTGCTGCATCCCTCAAGTCAGTGGTTTCATTGAAGGCCGTCTTCACATCAGAAGAGTCTACAGCACCGGATGCAGACAAGACCCTTGAAGATCTCCGCACCGCAGCCCGGGCCGACCCTTCCTACATCCGGCTCGTCGACTGTGTGTCTCAGGGATTTCCATCTACCCGATACGACCTTCATGAATCGCTACTCCCGTACTGGAAAATACGCGAGGACCTCTATTGTGATGGAGACCTCGTCTTGTATGGTCCACGAGTAGTTATTCCTGCTGCCCTACGCCGCCGTACCTTGGCCCGCCTTCACGACAGCCATCGAGGAGTGGAGGCCACCAAGCGACGGGCGAAGCAGACTGTATTTTGGCCCGGAATCAACGCGGACATTGCAAGTACCGTCCGTGCCTGTGAACCGTGCCAGATTCTGCAACCTAGCCAGCAACAGGAACCTTTAATGTGCGACGATAACCCTTCAAGACCCTTCGAGTCTGTGTCGGCCGATTTCTTTGCAGTTGCAGGGAAGTCCTTCCTCGTCATTGCCGACCGACTGTCTGGATGGCCTGTTGTCGTCCCCTGTGGTAGTGATACAACGGCTACTGCTACCATCCGGAGCTTCAGGCATTACTTCAGAGAAGTTGGTGTTCCCCTCCGCCTCAGGACTGATGGAGGACCCCAGTTCACCAGCCACGAGTTCCGGGACTTCATGGACCGTTGGGGAGTCCGTCATGTCGTGACCTCGCCCCACTACCCCCAGGCGAATGGACACGCTGAAGCCGCAGTCAAGACTGTGAAACATCTGATCCTTAAGGTGTCACCCTCAGGAAATATCGACTGCGAGGACTTCGATCGAGGTTTGTTGGAGTTACGCAACACCCCGAACTTCACCGGACGCTCCCCAGCCCAGGTTCTATACGGACATCATCTCAGGTCTTGTGTTCCTGCCCACCCGAAGTCTTTTTCTCAAGAGTGGCAGGCCAAGACTGAAGAATGTGACCGCCGTGCAGCAGAACGAGCCGCAGATGTCGCTGCTCGGTACGACTGTCATGCCCGCCCCCTTCCCAGGTTGAGTATCGGCCAGCAGATCAGGATTCAAGATCCGGTATCTCACCGCTGGGACAAGGTTGGGGTTGTTATGGGTATTGGCCGGTCCAGGGACTACCAAGTGCGTCTTCCTAGTGGTAGAGTATGGTGGAGGAACCGTCGTTTCCTCCGACCTGTGGAGCTGCCTAGTGTTGACCCCTCCCCAGTTGAGTCCCCTAATGTTGATGTCTCTAAAGTAAATCCATCCCCATCTTGTGTTTCTGCCCCAGTACTCCGCAGGTCCGAGCGACTCAGAAACAAACGGTCCGCTCAAGATGAAACTATGAGCGTATAAGGGGGAGGGAGGTGTATGATATATATGGACACAAAGTAGTGCCTTCAGCAGTATATTATTATATTACTCTTATATTACTATTATTAATTATGTATAGTAAAGTATTACAGAACATGTATTAATTCTATGTAATATTCTATTTATTGTGCACCATATTATGTATATAAATTATCACATTTATACTTTATGTATTCAGCTTGTGAATGCTGGCATCTGTACAGGCCAGCGCGTAGTAATACATAGATAGATATAGAGGTAGTTAAGACCGAGTCCTGGTGGTGTACCCACAGGCTTCCTGTGTCCTACTGTAATATTATCTCCCGTACGAGAATAGAACCTACTTTTAAAGACAACAAGTGTTTGTATATACCCTCAGTAGTATAGAACATTCTTTGGGTATCTGGCAATACGCTAGAATATTGGCTTCTTTAACCCCTTCACTACGGGCAGCTAGTTTTAGTAGTTTATTTGACTAACACCAGATGATTGTATTCAACAGGGTAAGGACCCTGTTAACAAGTACTTTGGTGAGCATCTCCCTTAAAAGCTGTTGTTTATTCGTGTGTTATGAGCAGGTTAGAGTTAATATATCACAGGTCATTATCTCCCCATGAATAAATTACCCCCATTAAAAATAATACCTAGAGAGGACAGATAAATGAGAAGTGACGAATGATGGTGGTGGTGGAGGCTGTGACGTGGTTGAAGTGTGTTGGAAAATGGAGGTGATTGTGAGAGAACTGCGACCAGGATGGCGATGATTTGAGGAAGAGGAACTTGAGCTCCCTCTTTCATTTCTCACTCCAGTAATCCATTATCTCTGTGGTTCCGTCCAATCTAGTGTTTGTCGAGCCAACATTTGAACATCAGTCCCCAGATCCATTTTCCTATCCTCTTATTAAACTTTTCCTTCGCGTTAAAGAATCTTTTTTCCGGAACTTGTGTCGGTAAATGGGGAGGAGACGGTTAGTGCCAGAAGGGTTTATGGAATTGCGCAAAATTTACAGGGGATGTTTGGATGATGGTAACAAAATCGAAACGACAATGACAGAACTTATTAGAACCGAACCGAACCTAACCTACCTCACCTCACCTTACTTAACCCCCTGAATACGACGACTTAACCCCTTGAATACGACGACAATTTAACCCTTGAGTACAACTTAACTCCTTGAGCATGATAACTTAACCCCTTAACCAGGGTAAATAAGTGTGAGACTCCAGTAAGAGAAAGGAAAGGAAAAGCTACGATAAGGCAAGGAAGGTTTATACGATAGAATGACAACAGACGCCAAGACACGTGAAGGGAGGGAGAGGTTGTGAACGACGGGTCATTAGCGTCTGGGGAGGGGATACCAGAGGAGGGAAGGCTGACAGGAGTGATATATCTCTCTTAATTCAATTTAATTCAATTTCAATTGTTTATTCCTTGATAGAGGAAGCGGGATCCTAGTGCTGTCACTAGGTACCCCTGTACAATGACACCAGAAGCATCTGGCAAGTGTGACAAGTATATACAGTATAAATATTATATAGGGGCTTACTAAAGCTTAAGGAAGGAAGGATATTCCTTTAACACACAATCAATATTATTTACAAAATATCTGGCCAGTATGGGGAGGATCATCGTGTCTCCGTCAGGGGGTCGTGGAGTGGTGGTCCAGCAGGCGTCACGGAAGCGTTGTGTGTGGGGACATCTTAGGAGGTAGTGAATAAGGGTGCGGCTGTCGGGTCTTCTGCATAATGCACAAGAGCGTTGCTCAGGGGATGCGGGGATACCAATCTCCCAAGCAAAGTCATACCCAATGATGATACGGGCAGCAATCACGTCCCCTTTCCGCGACCCTTTCCCGTAGACGTACGAGAGGTCAGGAAGTTTACGGAGGGCATCGTACCAGGTGGGCGGGGAGTCCAGGGGGATGGCTGCTTCCCGAACTTCTCTCTGTTTGCGGCGAATTTGGGTCCTAATCTGTAAGAGTGTTCGAGGAACAACGTAGTCAGGTGTGGCCTTGTTGCAGCTAGTCTTGGCAAGGCCATCTGCTACCCCCAAGATACCGACATGACTGGGTATCCATAGGAATGTCACAGGACGGCCTGCATCCTGAAGTGTGGATGTTAACCCTCGTATTCGGAGGATGAGGGCCTTATTTTCCCCTAATCCAAATGCGATCCCGTCGAGAGCAGACCTGGAATCGCAGCAGACAAGCAAGGGGCAGAAACCATCTGCTTCTTCCTCAGCGAGGAGGGCAGCAAGGAGGGCTATTAGTTCAGCCTGAGTGGAGGATGCCCCGTCAGAAACTCTGAGAGACAGTTTGATAGGCTCAGGGGCATCAGGACGGAAGATGTAGACACCAGCCCCGGCCCTACCTGTAGCGGGGTCAACAGAACCATCAGTGTAGAGGACGACCCTACCTGGGGACCAGTGGGCGATCCTGGAGAGGTGGTATTTGCAGAGAATAACAGGGTTCACCTGGGATTTCGGGAGCGGTCCACCGAGGGCAATCACTTCAAGTTGAAAATCCAGCCAGGGAGAAGGAGACGAACCAACAGCAGGGGTGACAACAATATCAGGCAGGAGGTCGTGTTCCTGAAGGGCTCGGATGAGTGACCCTCGCCACTGTCTTCTAGATGGAGGTCGGTCTCTGACAGCAGGAGTCAAGTTGGTTTGGACATAGTTGCCCCGAGGATCCCGTAGAATGGAAACGGCAGTTTTTAGGTAAAACTCCTGGACACGATCTTGTAAGGGGGAAAGACCAAGTTCGGTATATAGAGAAGTAGAGCGTGTCCACTGAGGAGCCCCAAGGATGATACGAGCAGCTTTCCTCTGGATAACTTCGAGACGGTTGACAGCAGTCCGACTAATGTTGACGAGGGCAGGGGCGGCGTAGTCGACACAGGAACGGACAAAGGACTTGTACATGGTGAGAAGTACAGGGATGGTGGCACCAAGGGAACCCCTGCACATGGTAGAGAGGGGAGCGAGACGCCGAAAGCATATGTCTCGAAGATAGCGGACTTCAGGGATCTGACAACGTGTGCGAGTTACATACACACCCAGATAGTTTGTCTCATTAATCATTAACCCAGTCCAAGGGCGTTCCTCATAAGAGAAGGGGTGGAGGTACAACACGACCGTGCCACATGGCTTTTGTTTTCGCAGTTGAAAGAAGGAAACCAAGTGAATCACACTCTCTGGAGACCAGATCAAGGGCTTCCTGCATGCTGAGGTAGTCAGGGGCTTGGAGGAGGACATCGTCGGCATATCCTGAGTGGACAACTTCTGTCGGCCACGGGAGAGATGCAATGGAGTGCATCAGAGTGTTAAACAAGGTGGGACTCAGGACTCAGGGGTGCCGAGGTTCATTTCTTGAACAGGAGACATAGAGCCTTCAACGCGAACCCGGGCCTGACGTCCAGTGAGGTAAGAGGCGATCCATTGTAGAAGTCTCCCTTTAACCCCTAACCGCGCAAGTTCAGCTAAAATGAGGGCAGGCTGAGCCGTATCAAAGGCTCCCTTGATTTCAAGGAAGACGGAGATGCGGGCAGTCTGATTGCAATAAAAGGAAGCAATGGAGTGTGCTGTGCTGCGATGTTGAATGAAACCATTGAGGGAGTTGTGGAAGCCGCCTATGGTGTGAAGAAGGCGACGATGGAGTATCCTCTCCATCATCTTGCAAACACAGGAGGTAAGACTAATGGGTCGATATTACCCAGGATCTCCCGGCTTAGGGATGGGGATAATAGTGGCATTTTTCCAGTTGGACGGGAGAACCCCATGTTCATAAGACATTATAGAGAGCAAGCAAGGGGCCGTTAGGAATATTAGTACAGGCGTTGAGGACGGAGTAGGTTATCTGATCATCCACAGGAGAGGTGCCTTTTCTAGAGCGACGAGCACTGTCAAGCTCGAACTGTGTGATGGGATGATCAGTGGGGGCAGGGGAGGTAAGAGCAGCACGAACAACAGGCTCAGACGCATCGATGCGGGCCTGCACTGCCTCCTGCATTGGATCTGGAAGTGCCTCAGGGGAGGAAGCTCGTGCCCAGTCCTCCATTAAAGAGCAGGCAAGGGAGGCGGGGTCAGGGTGGGGAGGAGGCCTCCGTCGAGTACCCCGTATAGCATTAATCCGATTCCATACATAAGAGGGTGACGACTGGAACGATAGAGACCCCGTGAAGGATAGCCAGTCCGCCTCACGTATCCGACGGCGCTCCTGAGTTGCAAAGGAGCACCAATTTTTGAAGTCTTCCCAGTCCTCTGGAGACCGAGACCTCCGTATGGCAGAGTGGAGATCACGGGTTACCTGCCGGAGATGTCTCATGGCAGGGATACGATACCAGTAGTTGGTGGCACTTCTGGGGTGACGGGGAGGGCGTGGAGGGGTAGCGCGATTGACAGAGTCATACACGGCATCAACAAAATCAGCGCTGTAAGAGTCAAGGGACTGGGGGACAACATAGGAATCCGCCCAGGTAGAAAGGTATTGGGTAAAGGAAGGCACAGCATCTTGTGTGAGACGAAGGCGAGGGGATCGATAAGGAGCTGATGTCGGGGCAGAGAAGGAGAGCCTGAGATGGGTAGTAACGGCAAGATGGTCACTATACAGAGCAGGCTCGGTGCAGACGGTAGGATGAAAGGAGGTATGACCGTTCAATAGTAAGCCAACATCAAGGAAACTATGGGGGAGGCGAGTAGGATCGTCAGGACAAAGAAAGCGAACATCATCATCCCCATTAAGAAACTGTGAGAGATGTGATCCGTTAAGGGTACATGGCGTGGGATGATCCGGAGTAAGAGTGGGATGGCGGGCATTAAAGTCGCCAAGAACAATAGTGGGAATCCCATCATGGAGGTCGTGAAGAACCTGGGGGTCCAGAGAATCACTCTTGAAATGAACATTGACTACACGAAGGGTCCGGTCACCAAGAGTAAGGGAGACAGAAAGTAATTCAGACGGGGGTCCATGTGAGTCAGGTGAAGGGAGACGAACAGATGGAATGGTGTTACGCACAAGGGTGAGGAGGCCACGAGCCTGCCCACGGTACCGAGGCAGGGTGTAAACAGTATAGCCAGAGAGGCGGAGTGGAGTAACATCGTCTGTGATGGTTTCCTGAAGTAGAGCAACATCTACTTGATGGGAGAGCACAAACTGGGCGAGGTCTGTCCGGCGAGGTCTAAGTCCCTGGATGTTCCATTGTAAGAAGAGGAGGGAACGGCCTCCGGTGTGAGATGAGTCGGAGGGGCTAGACAGGGCTCCAGAGGAGGTACCAAATTCTGTTGAGAAAAATGGAGAGGGAGGAGTGGGAGAGCGAGGGATGGATCCTCCATCTCGGGAGATGGAAGGAGGCGGGTCATCAGGGCTTGCAAAGTGCGCCCCTGTTGGGTCAGGGTGTCCAGAATGAGTTGTTGTTGCCTCTGCAATGTCGCAATTGTTTTCACAAACAAGTCGAGTTGGGCAGAGAGAAGGTTGATTTGCTTGGAGTGGCGATCCAGACGGAGAGTGATTGTTTCCATAGAACCAACTTGGTGTACCTGTGCATGAGCTGGAGGTGGCGGCGAGGATTGCCGAGGGCCCGACTGGGCATGTGGTGGTGGTTGCGACGGAGAGGGACGATGAGGGTTCAATTGAGTAAGAGGTGGTGGTGCTGGTGAGAGACAGCGGTGGTCCGGGTGGGCAGGAGATGGTGGTGACTGTATGGCAGGGCCGGCAACGACCTTGTTCCAAGAACAGTAGGGAGAGGGAGGGAGGGGAGAAAGGATGGGTGGTAGGGGTGATAGGGGGGATGGTAGAGGAGAGGAGATCAATGGGAAATCCTTGGTGGATGGAAGAGGCGGTGGTGGATAGGAGTGAGGTTTGGTTGACAGGGGCTTCGTCAGAGACGAGGGCAGTGGTACAAGGTAAGTTTTCCCCGGGCGAGTGCCAGGACGCTGTGGGCAATTGGCATTCCAGGCGTGGTGACGGCCATGGCAATTGACACACCGTGGAATAACTGGGATTTTGTTCTGAATTTTCGATTTGCATTCCACTGTTTCGTGAGGACCTGCGCAGAAACCGCAGGCGACCATCCTCGTGCACTCCCAGGTGCGGTGTTTCCACGATTGGCAACGACCACAGATTTTCGGGTTTCCGATAAATCGGTCGAGAGGACAGTTGTGAATTGGTCCTAAATTCACCTTCGGAGGGAGGGGGCCCACCCACCAGCCGATGAGTTCGTTGGATGGACGTTTGGAGACCGGGTTGATGCGGCGTTCCATGTCCAGTAGTTGTGGCAGAAGAGGGCGAAGATCGTCGATAGGGATCTCCCAGGGAACGTGGCGAACCATTACCTTGGTACGACGAGTTTCTGGGGTGATGATGGTGAACTTCAGCATCACCTCCCCCTGGGGAGCAGGAAAGCCCACCTGAGTGAGCAGGCGTACCGTCTCGTCCATTTGTGTGGTGACTA
>NW_024752731.1:50000-56996 GCF_018991925.1 Homarus americanus
CACACACGGACACGGACACACACACACACCGGACACGGACACACACGGACACACACACACAAACACACACACACGTACACAACAAACTATTATAAGCATGCATGTAATTTGGTTTGATTCACATTGGTTCGAAAAAACAAGTCATTGGTATTCCACTGTATATAATCCACTAATTTATCTTAACAGGCTGACTGTGTTGGCAAGGGGTGTATGCATTAATGGTGCTAACTCAGCCACGTGTATATAACTTTCAGCATCACAGCAAAGTCTAAATATTGGTCTCTGTAATTTGGATTAATGTAAATATAAAGTCCCCGCCATTCAGGATCATTTGTTTTTGATCGCGTCTCAATTAAATGAGTTTCGACACATCACAACGATGGAGTTAGCAGACGGATTCAATTCCAATAAAACCAATGTCCCAGCACCAGCTTACCAAATTAGATTCGCTGTATTGTGTGGGTTCATCAAGAGTAATCGGCTCTCTGTTGAGTTTTGATTAATTGCAGCATTACAGGAATTACGACGTTAAATATTAAAGAGTGTCACTTGAGCCCCAGGAGAAAGGAGTAAGGTGAATATTTATCTGTCCACGACCTCAAGTTGCTGAACCTATAATGATTTTCGTCAATAGGTGGTATTAATTATTGTTCCGCCGCAACAGAGTGGGGAATGTTTGATGGTCGTCGAATTATTGTACTTTTCCAGGTAAGGCTTCCGTGTTTTTGATATTCTGTTGCCCGATTCACTTCAGGCTTTGAAAGGCACATTATCAGAGCTAGGATGCAGTATCAGGCTGGGGATACGATTAATGAGCTGAGATGCAGTGTCAGGAAGCTGGAATGCAGTCAGCCTGGGATACAGTGTCAGGCTAGGATACAGTGTCAGGCTGGGATGCAGTGTCGGCCTAGGATACAGTATCCGGGCAAGGATACAGTATCAGGCTAGGATACAGTGTCGAGCTGGGGATACAGTGTCAGGCTAGGATACAGTGTCAGCCTGGGACTCATAGTATCGAGGCTAGAATACAGTATCGAGCTGGAACTGCAGTGTTAGGCTGGGATGCAGTGTCAGGCTGGGATGCAATATCAGGCTAGGAATGCAGTGTCAGGCTGGGATGCAGTGTCGGGCTAGGATACAGTGTCAGGCTAGGATACAGTCAGCCTAGGGAAACAGTATCAGGCCTAGGACACAGTGTTGGGCTAGGAATGCAGTCTCGGGCTAGGATACAGTATCAGGCTGGGATACAGTGTCAGGCTGGGATGCAGTATCAGGCTGGGATACAGTGTCAGGCTGGGATGCAGTGTCAGCCTGGGATCACAGTGTCGGCCTGGGATGCAGTGTCGGCCTAGGATACAGTATCGGGCTGGGATACAGTGTCAGGCTAGGATACAGTGTCGGGCTGGGATACAGTGTCGGCCTGGGATGCAGTATCAGGCTGGGACACGGTGTTGGGCTGGGATACGGTGTGTGTGTGTGTGTGTGTGTGGGATCAGGCTGGGATGCAGTGTCGGCCTAGGATGGAGTATCAGGCTGGGATGCAGTGTCGGGCTGGGATGCAGTGTCGAGGCTAGGATGCAGCGGTGTCGGCCTGGGATGCAGTATCAGGCTGGGATGCAGTGTCGGGCTAGGATGCAGTGTCAGCCTACAGGATGCAGTGTCGGCCCTGGGATACAGTGTCGAGCTGGGATACAGTGTCGAGGCTGGATGCAGTGTCCGGGCTAGGATGCAGTATCGGGCTGGGATACGGTGTCCAGCTAGGATACAGTGTCGAGCAGGATACAGTATCAGGCTGGGATACAGTGTCAGGCTAGGATACAGTCATCGGAGCTGGATACAGTGTCAGGCCTGGGATACAGTGTCAGCCAAGGATACGGTGTCAGCCTGGGATACAGTGTCAGCATAGGATATACAGTGGTGTCGAGGCTAGGATAAAGTGTCCAGGCTGGGATACGGCAGTGTCGGCATAGGATACGGTATCAGGCTGGGATACGGTGTCGGGGGCCAGGATGCAGTGTCAGGCTGGGATGCAGTGTCGGCCTGGGATACAGTGTCGGCCTGGGATGCAGTGTCGGGCTGGGATACTGCATCAGCGCTGGGATGCAGTATCGGGCTGGGATACCAGTTTCGGCCTAGGATGTTGCATCGGGCTGGGATACGGTGTCAACCTACGATGCAGCGTCGAGGTACTAGGGATACGGTATCGGCTTAGGATACTGATATCAGGCTAGGATGCAGTATCCAGGCTGGGATACGGTATCGGCCCCTGGGATATGGCATCGGGCTGGGATACGGTATCGGCAGGATACGGTATCCGGCCTGGGATACGGTGTCAGGCTGGAATACAGTGTCAGCCCTAGGATACGGTACTCCAGCCTGAGATGCAGTATCAGCCTAAGGATATAGCATCAAGCTGGGATACGGTATCGAGGCTGGGATACGGTTTCGGCCTAGGATATTGCATCGGGCTGGATACGGTGTCGGCCTACGATGCGGCGTCAGGCTGGGATACAGCGGTATCAGCAGGATACGGTATCAGCCCTAGAGATACAGTATCAGCTGAGGATGCAGCATCAGGCTGAGATGCAGCGTCGAGCTGGGATGCAGTATCCAGGCTAGGATAAGTATCGAGGCTGGAATACAGTATCGGCCTTGGATATAGCATCGGACTGGGATGCGGTATCGGCTTTGGGATACAGTATCAGCCTAGAATGCAGTGTCAGCCTGGGATGCAGTATCAGCATAGGATCACAGTGTCGGCCTAGGATGCAGTATCAGGCTAGGATGCAGTATAGGCTTAGGATACAGTGTCAGCCTAGGGGTACGGTATCAGGCTAGGATACAGTATCAGCCTGGGATATAGCATCGAGGTTGGGATACAGTATCAGCCATGGATACAGCATCATACAAATTCACGAGTGTCAGAGCTGGGATACGGTGTCCCAAGGCTAGGATACAGTGTCAGCCTGGGATACAGCGTCAGCCTGGGATACAACATCGAACTATGATATAGTGTCGGCATAGGATGCAGCATCAGGCTGGAAACAATATCAGCTTGGGATGCAGGATCAGGCTAGGATACGGTATCGGCCCTAGGATGCAGTATCAGCCTGGATACAGTATCAGCCTGGGATGCAGTCGTCGGAGCTGGGATATATTGTCGGGCTGGGATGCAGTGTCGGCAGGATGCAGGTGTCGGCCTGGAGTTTGCAGCATCAGGCTGGGATGTAGTGTCGGCCTAGGATACAGTGTCAGGCTGGGATACCAGAGTCAGCCTGGGTTGCGGCATCAGGCTGGGATATCGTGTCAGCCCTAGGATACAGTGTCCAGGCTAGGGATACCAGCATCAGCCTAGGATGCAGTATCGGCCTAGGATACAGTGTCAGCCCTGGGATACACCATCCAGGCTAGGATATGAGTGTCAGCCCTGGGATACAGTGTCAGCCTAGAGATTCAGCATCAGGCTAGGATACAGTGTCGGCCTAGGATACATTGTCAGCCTGGCATGATGTCAGGCTGCAGCCTCGTGTCAGCCCTGGGATGCAGTCAGGCTGAGATACAGCATCAGCCTGAGATACCCCATTAATAAGCCTAGGATATACAGTGTCAGCCCTACGATACCTGTCAGGCTGGGATATAAGTGTCAGCCTGGGATACAGTGTCAGCCTGGGTTCAGCATCCAGGCTAGGATACAATGTCGGCCCTAGGATACAGTCAGCCTGGGATTCAGCATCAGGCTGGGATATAGTGTCGGCCTGGGATACGGTGTCGGCCTGGGATACAGTGTCAGCCTGGGATACCCAGTCAGCCTAGGATACACCATCAGGCTGGGATATAGTGTGTCGGCTTAGGATGCAGTATCGGCCTGGGATGCGAGGCCTCGGCCTGGGATGCACCATCCAGGCTGGGATATGAGTGTCGGCCCTGGGATACAGTGTCGGCTTAGGATGCAGCATCAGCCTGGGATGCAGTATCGGCCTGGGATGCAGAGTGTCGGCCCTGGGATGCACCATCAGGCCCTGGGGATATAGTGTCGGCCTGGGATGCAGTGTCGGCCTGAAGTTCAGCATCAGGCTGGGATACAGTGTCGGCTGGGATGCAGTGTCAGCCCCTGGGATTCGCTCAGACTGGGACCATAGTGTCGGCCTGGGATGCAGTATAGCTTGGGATACGGTATCGGGCTGGGATGCAGCGTGTCAGGCTGGGATACGGTATCACCTGGGGATGCTGGCATTAGTCAGGATACAGTGTCAGGCTAGGATACAGTCAGCCCTGGGATGCAGTGTCAGCCTGGGATTCGGCATCAGGCTAGGATATGGTGTCGGCCTAGGATGCAGTATCAACTTGGGATGCAGTATCAGGCTGGGATACGGTATCGAGCTCAGAATACAGTATCAGCCTGGGATTCAGCATCCCAGTCTAGGATACGCCATCGAGGCTGGGATATAGTGTCGGCCTGGATGCAGTATCAGCTTGGGATGCAGTATCGGGCTGGAATATAGTGTCGGCCCTGGGATGCAGTGTCGGCCTGGGATACACCATCAGGCTAGGATATGAGTGTCGGCCTGGGATGCAGTATCGGCTTAGGATGCAGTATCGGCTTAGGATACAGTATCAGGCTAGGATGCAGTATCGAGGCTAGGATACAATGGCCTAGGATACGGCATTAGTCTAGGATGCAGCATTAGTCTGGGATACGAGTATCAGCCTGGGACACAATATCGGGCTGGGATGCAATTGTCGGGCTGGGATACAGTATCGGGCTAAGGATGCAGTATCGGCCTGGGATGCAGTATCGGCCCTGGGATGCAACATCGGTCTGGGATACGAGTATCAGCCCTGGGATACAGTATCGGGCTGGGATACAGTATTGGCCTAGGATGCAGCATTGATCTGGGATGCAGTATCGGCCTGGGACGCAATATCAGGCTGGGATGCAGTATCGGCCCCTGGGATACCGGTAATGGCCTGGGATGCATTATCGGCCTAGGATGCAATATCAGCCTGGGATGCAGTGTCAGCCTGGGATGCAAGTGTCAGCCCCTGGATGCAGTATCGGCCTGGAATGCAATATCGGCCTAGGATACAGTGTCAGCCTAGGATACCAATATCAGCCCTGGGATACAGTGTCAGCCCCTAGGATGCAGTATCCAGGCTTCAGGATACGTGTCAGCCACAGGATACAGTATCAGCCTAGATACAATATCAGTCCTAGGATGCAGTATCAGCCTGGGATGCAATATCAGCTAGGATACAATATCGGCCTAGGATGCAGTGTCGGCCTAGGATACGAAAGTATCAAGGCTAGGATAAGTATCGGCCTGGGGGATGCAGTATCGGGCTGGGATACAGTATCGGGCAGGATACGGTATCAGCCTGGGATGATATCAGGCTAGGATACAGTATCAGCCTGGGATACAGTATCAGGTGGGATACAGTATCGGGCAAGGATACAGTATCAGCCTGGGATGCAGTATCAGCCTGGGATACAGTATCGGCCTGGGATACAGTATCGGCCCTGGGATACAGTATCAGCCTGGGATACAGTATCGAGGCAGGGATACAGTATCAGCCTAGGATACAGTATCAGCCTGGGATACAGTATCAGCCTGGGATACAGTATCGCTGGATACAGTATCGAGGCAGGATAGTATCAGCCTAGGATACAGTATCAGCCTAGGATACAGTATCAGCCTAGGATACAGTATCAGCCTAGGATACAGTATCAGCCTAGGATACAGTATCAGCCTAGGATACAGTATCATCCTAGGATGCAGTATCAGGCAAGGATACAGTATCAGCCTAGGATACAGTCTCCAAAACTGGGCCACCAACAACCATGTCACCATCAACCATACCTAGACCATGGTTATGCACATCAACCTCTCCTTCGACATTGTCCCACCGCCTTCCATTACCCTAGGTCCGAACACACTCCAGGTTGTAGATTCCACGAAGCTACTCGGCGTCACCATAGACAACAAACTAAATTGGAAACCACACGTCAGTGAAGTTGTCAAATCCTCCAGTTTCCGTCTCCACCTCCTCCGCCGACTCAAGTCCCTCGGAGTTCCTGCACACGAGCTCCTCAGTGTATACACAACATTAATACTTCCCAAGCTCACCTATGCCTCCCCCACCTGGTCTTCCTCCCTAAATGCCACACAACGTAAACACCTAGAAAAAGTGCAAAAGAGGGCATGCAAGATTATTCTCTCCCCTTCCTACTCCACATATCAAGAAGCGCTCAACACACTGACCCTTTCGACTCTCACTGACCATCACCACGGCCTCATCTGCAAATTTGGTAAGAAGTTTCTACACCATCCCCGACACCGGCCCCTACTACCACCTGAGATCCCCTGTCCGAGAATTGCTGTTCGACACCACAACCGCATCCAGCCCATACGTGCACGAACTGATCGCTATAAGAACAGCCCAGTCCCAACCATTGTAAAAATTATCAATAACATGTAATAAATCAGTGTATTCACTCCCAGTAAACACTGCTCCCTACACTGTCACTATGTAGAAATGAACTGTAGTTTGAGCTGATCCCCATCTAAGTTATTATATGTCTTATTTGTGTCACTTATGTCACTTGTATATTATTTGTAATTCGTAACCCATTCCCCAAATATGTAACTGTATATTTTCAGCCTTCTGGCTGCCAAGCTCTTTCAATAAACCTTTAATTATTATTATTATTATTATTATCAGCCTAGGATGCAGTATCAGTCAAGGATACAGTATCAGCCTAGGATACAGTATCAGCCTAGGATCAGTGTCGGGCTGGGATGCAATATCGAGCAAGGATGCAGTATCAGCCTGGGATACAGTATCGGCCTGGGATACGGTATCAGAGCAGGATACGATATCAGCCTGGGATACGGTATCGGCCTAGGATAAAACATAAGGCTGAGATACAGTGTCGAGCAAGGATACAGTATCAACCCTGGGATACCGTATCAGGCTAGAATACGTGTCAGCCTAGGA
>NW_024752732.1:0-15000 GCF_018991925.1 Homarus americanus
CTAGTATTTTTTATTTTTACATATTTTGGGTTTAATTTTTACATAATTTGGTAAAGATTTTTTTTACATAAATTAATATTTTTTTTACAACAGTTGGATTTTTTACATAAATTGGGTTTAAAGTTTGTTAAATCATGTTTTGTTATTATTATTATTATTATTATATTATTATTATTATTATTATTATTATTATTATTATTATTATTATTATTGTTGCTGGATGGAGGAAAAGAGAAGAAATGAGGGAATGTCACCCCTACACTCTTCTCCTCCTCCTCCCTGCCTCCTCACTGCATAAAGAATGTCACACTTCACTGTTATTCTCTCACAACACCTCCACCTGGACGACTGATAATCTCTCTCCAACCTACTTTCTCCTCTCTTGATAAATTATTCATTTATTCTGATTGACAGTTACCATCCTCCCTTACCCCACCCCACCCTCCCACCCGTCCCCACCTCCCCCAACTCACCCACTCCACCCCACCCCCACCCACCTTCCCCACCCCCACCCCCCACCCACCCACCCCACCCCACCCACCCACCCCACCCACCCATCCCACCCCCACCCACCTCCACCACCCACCTATCCTCACCCTCACCCACCTCATCCTCACCCCCCCACCTTCCCTCCACCCTCACCACCTATCCTCACCCCTCACCTACCACTCCCACCCCCACCCCTTATTTCATCTTGTCTTTCCTCCCCTCACCCTCCTCACCCTTCACCCCCACCCCCTCTCCCCAGGTAAACGAGGTTCCCAAGATGACTGGGTCTCCCCTCCACCCCCTCTCCTCTCTCACCCCTCTCCCCTCTCACCCCCTCTCTTCCTCCTCGTCAGCCTATGTCAGCTCGTAAGATGGTGTCAAGCCCAGGACTATTTTGAGTATTATATACGAGTATATCAAGACAGAAGGCCGACAGATAACTAGATAGACAGGAGAAACACACACACACACGCACACACACACACACACACACACACACACACACACACACACACACACACACACACACACACACACACACACACACATAGAAGAGATAGAGATGACAGACAGACAGATTAGATAGAGAGAGAAAAGGGAAAGAGAGAGAGAGATAGAGAGACAGACAGATAGAGAGACAGAGAGAGAGAGACAGAGAGAGAGAGACAGAGAGAGAGAGACAGAGAACCCTTGACTGAATTAAAGAACTTGATGGTGAGAAATTAAACCCTTATAACTGTTTTCCCCTGTCTGCTCTTTTTCCGTCTTATCCGTCCGTCCGTCCGTCCGTCTGTCCGTCCTTTCTGCCCGTCCGCCTATTTTTCCGTCTGTCCTCCTGTTTTCCGTCCGTCTGTCTGTCTCTTCTTAACGAGGTGTTAAGTTTTTTTTCACCAATTCTTGTCTGAGTTGATTGGAATTTATTGTAACAAGGTGTGTCTTTCTTCTTCTTCTTCTTCTTCTTCTTCTTCTTCTTCTTCTTTCTTCTTCTTTCTTCTTTCTTTCTTTCTTCTATTACAAGACGAATGAAAAAAGGAAAAGAAGGAAGGAAGAGGAGGAAACAAAGAAGAGAGACAAAGGAAAATAAATAAACACAACATAACATCCATGAAACAATAAACAACAGCCATAAACAACAACAACAACAAAATAAACAACAACAACAACAGCCATAAACAACAACAACAACAGCCATTAACAACAACAACAACAAACAAACAAACAACAACAACACCAGCCATAAATAACAACAACAACAGCCATAATAACCCAAGAGATAAGCCATCTGAACACTATGTCCACTGTATTTGCCAACAGCTGAACTACCCTCATCGACCATTAACGACGATAACTACTGTAAAATATGCATGAGGATGGTGGCGGCACGACTTTCTCTGTCTGACGAGTACACACGTTCGACCCCAGAGTGACCACCAGCATGTTATCTACACGTATCTATCTGTCTGTCTGTCTGTCTTTCATCTGTCTGTCTGTCTATCTACCTGAGTGTCTAGCTATCTGTCTGCTTGTCTGTATTTCTATCTTATCTATCTATCTATCTATCTATCTATCTATCTATCTATGTATCAAATTAGTACAGGTGTATTTGTTAATTAAGGACAGGTAGAAAGATACACACTACACATACATACATAAATACTTACATACATACATAAATACATAAATACATACAAAAATACATACATACATACATACATACATACATACATATTTTGAAACTTATATCGAGAAATTAAATAAACGAATTAATAAAGAATTTACCACCCAGACAGACAGACAGACAGACAAGTAGACACCCACCCACCCAGACAGACAGACAGACAGACAGACAGACAAGTAGACACCCACCCAGACAGACAGACAGACAAGTAGACACCCACCAGACAGACAGACAGACAGACAAGTAGACACCCACCCAGACAGACAGACGACATATTAGGGTGTGACACAGGTTGAATGATGTAGAGAGCGCGGGTACACACCTGTCAGTCATGCGGGTGTGTCATGCTAAACTTGTCCTGGTATGTCACCCGCCCACATGACAGGGAGGTGAGTAATGTAGGGGAGGGAGGGAGGTGAGGTAGAGGGGGTGAGTATGGAATATCAAGCGATGATGTTGATGATTATAATAATATAAACAGTAGGTAATAATAGTAGTGACTAATGATAATTTTGATAATAATAATAATAATAATAATAATAGTAATAATAATAATAATAATAATAATAATAACAATAATAATAATAATAATAATAATATAGTAAATTATAATAATGAGGGGGGACGAGGAGAGGTAGATTGAGAGAAGAGGATGAGGAAAGAGGAGAAGGGTGAGAGAATTTGGAGATAAGAAGGAGAAGGGAGATAGGACAGAGATACTGGAGTAAATTATTATCTTTATTCTGTTATAGTCAAGCGGGGAAAAATGCTCATCTCTGTCTATTGCCTTTATTTCATCTTCTTCCTCTTCCTTCTTCCCTCCCTCCCTACCTCCCTTCCCTTCCTCCAATCCTCCCTCCCCTCATTCCTCTTCCCTTTTCCCTTTTATAATCGTTGTCATGTGTGTGCTGTCTCCCCGTTAAGTTACTGGGTCGAGTGAGGGGAGAGAGGAAGAGAGGGGAAAAGAGAATGAAGAAGAGAGGAGGAGAAAGGAGAGGGGAATGGAGGAGGAGGAAGAAAAGAACGGAGTGAAAGGGAGGAAAACAACAAATGTGAAATGAAAAAGGAAATATACAAGAAAGAAGATGATGAGGAGGGGAGAGATGAGAGGGGAAAAGGAGGGGAGGAAGCTGACCCCCACTTGACCTTCTGACCCCCACCCGTCACCCCGCCACGAGCCGCCTGTCACCCCACGACCCCCCGACCCCCACTCAGCATGAAAATGACACGACTCTCTCTCTCTCCTCTCTCTCTCTCTCTCTCTCTCTCTCTCTCACTTCGCCTTACTGCCCTCCCCTCACCACTCATCCTCCTTCACTCACTCTCCAGCACTCTCACCCTCCCTCCCCAGCCTCACCCTTCTTTCCCTCCCTGTCCCTCACTTTACCCTCCCCCTCCCTCTCTCATCCTCTTCATCTCTACTCCCTCTCACCCTCCCTCTCCTCACTTACCCTCCCTCTCACCTCAATTCACGTATCCCATCTAAGACTTCCCAAGATTGTGCTTAAATTTGCGAGTGTAAAGACACTCTCTCTCCCTCTTCTCTCTCCCTCTCTCTCTTTTCCCCACCCCACCCTACCACTCCTTCTCCTCTCTCCCCCACCCTCTCCACACCCTTGCCCCCACCCACTCCTACCCCACCCCACCCTACCCCACCCTGCCCACACCCCTGCCCAATAGCCTCCTGTGGCCGTTCATCTCCCCTGCTATCAAACAATCCTTCCCACCCTCCATTGGCCATCAAAGGCTGAGAAGCTCTGTGAGCACAAGCAATTACCGGGCGATTGGCGGGTGTTCGCCACGTGGGGAGATAAAGGGGAAACAGACGGGGGAGAAAGGGGAGGGGGAGAGGAGATGGGAAGGAGGGAATTTTGGACAGAGGGAGGATCTTCATGATGGAGGGAAGGGGAGGGAGAGGGAATGAAGGAAAGAGAGTTAGGTAGGGAGACAAAGAGCAGAGGAGGAAGGTAGGGAGGGAGAGAGAAAGGAAAGGAACTAGGGGGAGGGGGGGGAGAAGCTAGGGAGAGGGAGGGAGATAGAGAGAGATGGGGGGAAAGAGGGAGGGAAGGAAGGAGTATCACACGCAATTGGTGGTAATGGAAGTCGATAAAAAATAGTTTAGCGTTGGAGGGGAGTTAAATATTTGTTGACCTGGACTGTCAGCCCCCCAGTCACCCCTCCCCAGTCACCCCTACAGTCACCCCTCTCCAGTCACCACTTCCCAGTCACTCCACGATGGCCGGCCGTCGAGTATGTAAAATCGGTGTAAAGGGTTTAAAGATGGCTCCTTAAGTATGTAAATTAGGTAGCTAGTGTGTCAATATGGCCGCCAAGTATGCAAATTAGGTGTATAGAGTCCCAGGTTAGCTTTAGATTATGCAAATTAAGTGGACAGTGTTTGCAAATGGCCGCCAAATGTGTACTTTAGGTGTAGAGTGATTCAAGATGGCCGCTACATCATGCATCATCAGTGTACAGTGTTCCAAGATGGCGATTATTTATGAGGTTTGATTTTACACACACACACACACACACACACACACACACACACACACACACACACACACACACACACACACACACACACATAGTCAAGCAGTGAAGGAAAGAAAGGAAGAGGAAGAAAGAGAAGGATTAAAACCAAAGAGAGAGAGAGAGAGAGAGAGAGAGAGAGATGTCATCACTACGCCGTACAATACTTCTTTAACAAGGACTTTCTCTTTTAAGTTTAGTAGGTTAAGTGGGATATGTCTGCTACCTGCCTGATCATGTCTGCTACCTCCCTGATATGTCTTATGTCTCTTTGGTCATGTTTTAACTGCTTAATGAACCTCACCTACCCGCCATCCCTTTCTTAATTTATCATTGTAGCTACCTGTGCTGACTTGGTTAACTGTCCAACTACCTGTGCTGACTTGGTTAACTGTCCAACTACCTGTGCTGACTTGGTTAACTGTCCAACTACCTGTGCTGACTTGGGTAACTGTCCAACTACCTGTGCTGACTTGGGTAACTGTCCAACTACCTGTGCTGACTTGGGTAACTGTCCAACTACTCTGTGGACTTGGGTAACTGTCCAACTACCTGTGCTGACTTGGTTAACTGTCCAACTACCTGTGCTGACTTGGGGTAACTGTCCAACTACCTGTGCTGACTTGGTTAACTGTCCAACTACCTGTGCTGACTTGGGTAACTGTCCAACTACCTGTGCTGACTTGGTTAACTGTCCAACTACCTGTGCTGACTTAACTGTCCAGTGTCCAACTACCTGTGCTGATCTGGGGTAACTGTCCAACTACCTGTGCTGACTTGGGTAACTGTCCAACTACCTGTGCTGACTTGGGTAACTGTCCAACTACCTGTGCTCACTTTGGGTAACTGTCCAACTACCTGTGCTCACTTGGGAATTGGTCCAACTACCTGTAGGACTTGGGTAACTGTCCAACTACCTGTGCTGACTTGGGTAACTGTCCAACTACCAGTGCTGACTTGGGTAACTGTCCAACTACTTGTGCTGACTTGGGTAACTGTCCAACTACCTGTGCTGACTTGGGTAACTGTCCAACTACCTGTGCTGACTTGGGTAACCGTCCAACTACCTGTGCTGATTCTGGGTAACTGTCCAACTACCTGTGCGAGCTCATTTCATTGGCCATGCGCTTAATTAACTAGATATAGTATTAATTTGGTACATATGTATAAAACTAATGATATATATGTGAGAGACTCATCACAGCACAGCACAGCAACATCACAGCACCGCACAGCATCATCACAGCACGATCACAGCAGCAAACAGCCAAGTGAACAGCTGAGTGCGCACGCTCTTCGCTTGTTTAACACCTGTTTTGGCGCGCATAATTTCCTCCACACGGTCAGTGGCGACAAAAGGCGCGGCGGGTGGGAAGGCCAACACGATTATTAAAATTCAATAAAATCATATCACGCAGGGGAATTTGTCGCTGGCACACGACACCACCAGATGATGGGGTGGGTCCAGGCCGCAGGAGGGGTGTCAGCCGTCAACCAGTGTGTACAGTGAAGGAGGGGTACCGCGGCCCTGTACTTGGCTGGGACAACACGTGGAGATGCGCGCGCAATTTAGGCCGTTTGTTTATCTTCAGAAATACTGCTAATTTGGGGGAAAATTTTGATTGGTGATTAAAAGATATATTTACTAGTTATATTATTACTTATAGTTAATATTGAATTGAAGATTCACGTGTGGTTATGTGTATGTATGTATGTCTCAGTGTTTGTGTGTATGTGCGTCTTTAATTATTAGTGTGTACATGTGTGCGTATGTATGAATGTTTTTGTAGTCGAATAGCGATGGTAAGTTGTTGTGGATCTGAAGCTCATCAAACAAGCATACCTGCCCTTGGGGAAGTGGGGGAGGACAGGTGTGGGGAGGGTGAGGGGAGGAGAGGAGCTAGGTTGGGGAGGAAGAGCGGAAAGGTACATTGGTAGGAAGATGGGAGAGGGGAGAATAGGTGGAATATTGGAAGGGGAGAAGTATAGGTAGGAGAGGGGTGAGGGAAGAGGAGGGGTAGGAGGTGAGAATAGGTGGGGGAGGCAGGGATGAATACTAGACAAGAGGGGGTGAGGGAGGAGGAGGAGGGGGGGAGATAACAACATTCAGACACTGCATTATTAAAACCACCACGTCAATCACCCCTCCCTCTAGTTTATACCTCCCAGGCAGCCGCTGTCACCACCTGCCCTCCTCCTCCTCTCCTACCTCCCCTCCTCCCTCCATCCTCTCACCTCTAACCGCCATTCCTCCCCACCCCCCCTCCCCACCCCCTCCCAGGCTAGTAGTTAATAGATCATACTTGGGTGTATTGAGAGCTATGTCACCAACCTGTGGAATAATGTGCAGTGATGCTCCCGAGACACTGATGGATTTTATGACCTAACTGGATGCAAATGAGATGGTGAGTGTTTGTGTTTTTACTTCTCTTTGGTCTAACCTGCTGGTGTCTCTAGTGAGGGGGGGGGGTGAGGGAGGGGGGGAGGAAGGGGGGGTGAGGGAGGAGGTGAGAAGAGGGAAGTGAGGGAGGATGGCTGGGAGGAATGTGGAAGTGAGGGAGGAGGGTAAGAGATGAGAATGCTGGGAAATGTAGAGAGGGAGGGAGGAAGGGAGGAAAGGAGAAGCAAAGAATGGATGAAAGGAGAAAGAGAGAATGACAGAGGAAGATGGACTACCCCAGTGAGAGAAATGGGTGAGTGAGAGTGAGAGAAAGGACAGGGAGAGAATCATTGAGTGAGTGAATTTAAGGCAGAAGTAGGGAAGGTTTAATGGAAGAGAGAGAGAGAGGAGAGGGGGGGAGGGGGGAGGGAAAGAGAGGGGAGAGAGAGGGGGAGAGTGGGGAGGGAAAGGAGGGAGAGAGAGATAAAGAAAGAGAGAGAGGGGAAGGGAGAGGAGGAGAGAAAGAGAGGGGGGGAGGGAGAGAGAGAGAGAAAGAGAGAGAGAGAGAGAGAGAGAGACAATTACTGAACAAGTGTGAAAGTGTGTGTGGAAAAAATGAGTAAAAGTGTTAGGAGAAAAATTAGTAAGAAAGGAGAGAGAAAGTGAGATAGTTGAACATGTTATAAAGAGAACATGGAGAGTGAACAGTTATTATGTGAGGTGAACACATTTTACACATACTGATACACATAACATACATATATAAAATACATATACGACTTAGTATTGATATATAGAACGTACGGGACATATGGTATACATACAGTAATACATATAAACCACATATACCATACACACACACACATGGCCTCATACACACACACATGGCCTCACACACACACACACATGGCCCCACACACACACATGGCCTCACACACACATGGCCCACACACACACACATGGCCCTAGACACACACACACATGGCCTCATACACACACACACATGGTCTCATACACACACACATGGCCCCACACACATGGCCTCATACACACACACATGGCCTCATACACAACAACACATAACTCTGTACATTGATGACATAAGAGGTTAGGTTAGAGGTTAGGTTAGTGAAGATATCGTGGACAACTTCATGACGGACTGACCAACGTACTGACGGACGCACTATGATGATGTCTGTTTGTTTGTTTGTTGTTCCTTTCCATATTTGGTTGTTTTTTTACTTATTTCTTATTTAATCATTTATTTCTTCTTCTTCAGACGTAAAGTTATTATACCTGGACTTACCTTTACCTGTATAGATAGAGAGTGAAGAGAGAGAGGTAGTCAGTGAGTGAGAGAGTGAGAGAGAGAGAGAGTGTGAGTCAGTGAGTGAGAAGTGAGAGAGTGAAGAGTGAAGAGAGTGTGAGCCAGTGGAGTGAGGGAGTGAGAGAGGTGAGAGTGTGAGTCAGTGAGTGAGGGAGTGAGAGAGTGTGAGAGAGAGAGTGTGAGTCAGTGAGGAGTGAAGTGAGAGAGTGAGAGAGAGAGAGGTGTGTGAGTCAGTGAGAGTGAGGGTGAGGGGGAGTGAGAGAGTGAGTCAGTGAGAGGGGAGTGAGAGAGAGTGAGAGAGAGAGAGTGTGGGAGTCAGTGGGGTGAGGAGAGGTGAGAGAGAGAGAGGAGGTGAGTCAGTGAGGTGAGGTGAGAGAGAGAGAGGGGTGTGGTCAGTGGGGATAAGAGAGGTGAGAGAGAGAGATGAGTCAGTGGAGTGAGGGGTGAGAGAGAGAGAGAGAGTGTGAGTCAGTGAGGTGAGAGTGAGAGAGTGAGAGAGAGAGAGTGTGGGTCAGTGAGGTGAGAGAGTGAGAGAGAGAGAGAGAGTGTGAGTCAGTGAGTGAGGGAGTGAGAGAGTGAGAGAGTGAGAGGGAGAGTGTAGGTCAGTGAGGTGAGGGAGTGAGAGAGTGAAGAGAGAGTGTGAGGTCAGTGGTGAGGAGTGAGAGAGAGAAGTGTGAGTCAGTGAGTGAGGTGAGAGGTGAGAGTGAGAGGGAGAGAGTGTGGAGTCAGTGAGGTGAGGGTGAGAGAGAGTGAGAGAGAGAGAGTGTGGAGTCAGTGAGGTGAGGGGTGAGGAGAGGGTGAGAGAGAGAGAGAGAGGTGTGGAGTCAGTGGTGAGGGGGTGAGAGAGAGTGAGAGAGAGTGTGGAGTCAGGTGAGGTGAGGGGTGAGAGAGAGAGAGTGAGAGAGAGAGAGGTGTGAGTCAGTGGTGGGAGAGAGTGAGAGAGAGAGAGAGAGTGTGGGTCAGTGAGGTGAAGTGAGAGAGGTGAGAGAGTGAGAGGAGAGAGAGAGTGTGAGTCAGTGAGGTGAGGGGTGAGAGAGAGAGGTGTGGAGTCAGTGAGAGTGAGGAGTGAGAGAGTGAGAGAGAGAGTGTGAGTCAGTGAGGTGAGGGGTGAGAGAGTGAGAGAGTGTGAGTCAGTGGTGAGGGAGTGAGAGAGAGTGAGAGAGAGAGAGAGTGTGAGTCAGTGAGAGTGAGAGAGTGAGAGAGGTGTGGTCAGTGGGAGTGGGGAGAGGTGAGAGAGTGACACATGCTAACTGGTCTGTTCTCCTCAGCTTCCATGCATAAAGATGACAGTGATCCCAAATGTTATAGCTGTTGGCAGCGTCTTGGACTGAGCTCAGAGACTCTCCTGAGCTGAATTTTAAGTTCCTCTCTTGTGTGTACTCTTAGCTGGGGTGTAGGTAGTCCTGGGTGGGTGTGGGTAGTCCTGGGTGGGTGTAGGTAGTCCTGGGTGGGTGTAGGTAGTCCTGGTGGGTGTAGGTAGTCCTGGGTGGGTGTGGTCCTGGGTGGGTGTGGGTTGTCCTGGTGGGTGTGGGTTGTCCTGGGTTGGTGTAGGTAGTCCTGGGTGGGTGTAGGTAGGGTGTAGGTAGTCCTGGGTGGGTGTAGGTAGTCCTGGGTGGGTGTAGGTAGTCCTGGGTGGGTGTGGGTTGTCCTGGGTGGGTGTGGGTTGTCCTGGGTTGGTGTGTGGAATAATCCTGGGTGGGTAGAAGTCCTGGGTGGTGTAGGTAGTCCTGGTGGGTGTGTGGGTAGTCCTGGGTGGGTGTAGGTTGTCCTGGGTGGGTGTAGGTCCTGGGTGGGTGGGTGGGGTGTAGGTAGTCCTGGGTGGGTGTAGGTAGTCCTGGGTGGGTGTGGAGTAATCCTGGGTGGGTGTAGGTAGTCCTGGGTGGGTGTAGGTAGTCCTGGGTGGTGTGGGTTGTCCTGGGTGGGTGTAGGTTGTCCTGGGTTGGTGTAGGTAATCCTGGGTGGGGTGTAGAGTAGTCCTGGGTGGGTGTAGGTAGTCCTGGGTGGGTGTGGGTTGTCCTGGGTGGGTGTGGGTAGTCCTGGGTGGGTGTGGGTAGGGTGTAGGTAGTCCTGGGTGGGTGTAGGTAGTCCTGGGTGGGTGTAGGTAGTCCTGGGTGGTGTAGGTAGTCCTGGTGGGTGTAGGTAGTCCTGGGTGGATGTAGGTAGTCCTGGGTGGATGTGGGTAGTCCTGGGTGGGTGTAGGTAGTCCTGGGTAGGTGTGAGGTAGTCCTGGGTGGGTGTGAGGTAGTCCTGGGTGGGTGTGGGTAGTCCTAGGTGGATGTGGGTAGTCCTGGGTGGATGTAGGTAGTCCTGGGTGGATGTAGGTAGTCCTGGGTGGGTGTAGGTAGTCCGGTGGGTGTGTGGAGTAGCCCTGGGTGGGTGTAGGTAGTCCTGGGTGGGTGTAGGTAGCCCTGGGTGGGTGTGGAAGTAGTCCTGGGTGGGTGTGGAGTAGCCTGGGTGGGTGTGAGGAGTCCTGGGTGGGTGTGGGTAGTCCTGGGTGGGTGTAGGTAGTCCTGGGTGGGTGGTGGTAGCCCTGGGTGGGTGTGTAGGTAGTCCTGGGTGGGTGTAGGTAGTCCTGGGTGGGTGTAGGTAGTCCTGGGTGGGTTAAAGGTAGTCCTGGGTGAGTGTAAGTAGTCCTGGGTGGATGTAGGTAGTCTGGGTGGATGTAGGTAGTCCTGGGTGGATGTAGGTAGTCCTGGGTGGGTGTAGGTAGTCCTGGGTGGGTGTAGGTAGTCCTGGGTGGTGTAGGTAGTCCTGGGTGGGTGTAGGTAGTCCTGGGTGGAAGTAGTCCTGGGTGGGTGTAGGTAGTCCTGGAGTGAGTCCTGGGTGGGTGTAAGTGACCTGGGTGGGTGTAGGTAGTCCTGGATGGTGTAGGTAGTCCTGGGTGGTGTGGAAGTAGTCCTGGGTGGGTGTGGAGTAGTCCTGGGTGGGGTGTGTAGCCCTGGGTGGGTGTGATCCTGGATGGGTGTAGTCCTGGATGGGTGTAGGTAGTCCTGGGTGGGTGTGAGGTGTCCTGTGGGTGGGTGTAGAGTAGTCCTGGGTGGGTGTAGGTAGTCCTGGGTGGGTGTGGGTAGTCCTGGGTGGGTGTAGGTAGTCCTGGGTGGGTGTGAATAGTCCTGGGTGGTGTAGGTAGTCCTGGGTGGGTGTAGGTAGTCCTGGGTGGGTGTAGGTAGCCATGTCCACTCACCATCACTCTCCCTTTACGTGTTTATTTTATTTTCTCAGTGGATATATTGAGCATCTGATTGGCTCATTTGATTGCGTCCATAATTGGAAGTACTTCAACGAATCTGATTGGCTCACTTAGATTACATCATAGACTTGAGGATATTTAGACATCTGATTGGCTGACTTTAGTGCGTCATAGATGTGGTGAGAAAATGACATCAGAATAGCGTTGAGACTCTACCATGGTGAAATTTATTATTGTGTATTTATAACTGGTGATGTTAGTAGCATTTAATTGCCTTGTTTAAGCAACAGAGACAGGGACAGTGGGACAAAATGGCGTCATAATTGAGCTGAGACTCTAATACACACAAAAAACAGACAGACAGACAGAAAAGACACATAGACAGACAGGACAAAAAGACAGACAAACGGACAGACAGACAGACAGACAGATAGACAGACAGATGGGAATTGGGCAGGAGAGGTATGGGTCTGGCGGTGTAGTTAATACTGGTAATCCATCAACTTTACGTTTGCGCCTTGTACCTATTACCACCACTACTACTACTACTACAATTACTAATACAACCACTACGACGACAATTGCTGTTTACTACTACCCTATTACTAACACTACTACCACAGTCTACTACTACTACTACTGCCTCCACTGTACTACCACAATTAACCGACCAACACTGTGGTAATAGTAGTGAGTGATGAGTGATTAGTAGTAGTAGTAATAATAATAATAATAATAATAATAATAATAATAATAATAATAATAATAATAATAGCTGTTTTAGTAGTAGTAGTAGTAGTGGTAGTAGTAGTAGTAAGTAGTGCTCGAGGATTCTGGACGCTGGGACATGAGACTTTCATCAGATTTTTGATCCCATAGCGTTTGTCTACCGTAACCATTCTCGATGCTGCTATAGGAAGCAGAACGACAAGAGAAAGGGCATATGGGAGAGAATTCAAATGTTTAGTCAAGGCAGCTTCACTCCTCTAGTGTTCTACAACTTCTGGTGGGATGGGCCTAGTGCAAAAGATGTTTCTGCATATACTCCTTGGGTTGATCTCCGAACAGAAGCAGCAGCCAGAGTTATGTTTACAAGCCTGGATGAGATGTCGACTGTATCGCTTCGGTCGGCTTTGCTCTGCCTCAGGGAACAAGGCGTCTGCCTCCTACAACTGCTGCAGATATTGACTATGAGGCTATAGTCACTGAATTCGCATATAGATCTGTAGCTCGCTAATTTTAACACAGAGGATAGCTTCTTATGTATTATTGGGATATTTAATATTAGGTAAATAAATTGCGGTGTAGTTGGGAGTGTGGCTGTATTGGGAATGAATATATAAAAAAAAAAAAATAGTAGTAGTAGTAGTAGTAGTAGTAGTAGTAGTAGTAGTAAGTAGTAGTAGTCCTATAAGTTACTTGAACTAACGGGACATAAGCTACTGGCGGTTGACTACAAGAGATATATATTGGCGTGTACATTATCTGTTATAATGGCGCCTGTCACGCTTAAAATAAACAGGTGTATGTGTGTGTGTGTGTGTGTGTGTGTACACCTGCTGCACCACACGTGTTGACAGATGGTACTCTATAATACTAGGTGGCAGCTCCTCTCTCTCTCCCCTCTCTCTCGTGTGGAGGAGAGAAAGAAACGGATGGAGGGAGACAAGAGAAAGGTGGAGAGGCATCGGAGGAAGGAGGGATGGGGATGAAAGATGGAGAGAGATTAGAGGAGTAGAAGACAATGTTGAGACAGAGTGGGGAGAGAGGGCAGAAGAGGAGGTGGAGTGAGGAATGGGAGGAGGGGAAGAGGTCTGGAGATAAGCTTGCGTGCATCAAATAGTGTCTTGAATATATGGATGAACTAGGGCTGTTGGCCTCTTGATTAAGTGTGTGTGGTCAGTCTCTCTCTCTCTCTCTCTCACACACACACACACACAATTAACATCTACCCATTTAAGTAACCACCGGACGATCACGGACACCCACAGTAGATCTAGACATTCACGGACACCCAAAAAAAACCACGGACACCCTATCACACCCCACAGGCACGCCCCAAACGCAAGGCACTTACGAACTGCACGAGAGAGGACTTTGGACATACGGACAGCCACTGACAGCCACGGACAGCCACGGACAGTCGGGTTATATAATTAAATTCTCTCTCTGCAGGTGACGGCATATTAATGTAGCTCTGGCCCACACCCTGCAATCTCATCCAGCTCTATGTTGCCCCTCTTGACAAATAAATTGTCCATCCATTCATGATATCCATTCATCAATCTCTTCATCATACATCCTCCACTCTGATTCATTCATTCACTTTGGATTAATTGAGAGAGAAAGAAGTGTCTTCCTTTATCACTCATCGACGCTATTATCATAACTTCTCCTTCCTTTTTCCTCCTCTCTCCCTCCTTTTCCCTTCCTTACCCTTAACCTTAATAATTATTGTTCCCCTTCCTCTACCCGAAAATAAAGGAATAAACTTAATTCTGTGTTCGTAGTAACAGACATTGACCACTTTTGTAATGGTGGGACCCCCATTGACAGCATATGATGACTAATCTTGTTTGTTTTAACATTATTAGTGGGTTAGTGGGGGTCATGGGAAGAGGTGTCGATGGGGAGGGAGGAAGTATGTTTGTGTAATGGGGGAGAGGGAGGAATGGGGTATAGGAGGAAGTATAAGGAGAAAGCACCATAACGAAGAAAGAAAGAGGTGGTGGTTAGAAGCAGGTGCAACACACTCAATATTCATGAACAAGAGGAGGAGGTCCTAGGGGGTCCTGGGAGAGGATGTAAGGAGTCAGGAGGGAGGGGAGGATAGGTCAGGTCTAGCAGGGTCTCTTGAGTGGCGGTGAGCTCTGACACCACGACGATAATGAGCTCCATGCCACCTCAGCCAACAGGTTTAAAACTCTCCTTCTATTCCATCCCCGTCCAGGTCCTGTTGATGTCCCTGTAATAACTTTGTAATTTGGGGAATGTCTCTAAACTTTGTACATTAATAGTTTTTATGCAGTTGAAGACCTATTAAATGTGGGACATGTTTCATCACATCTATCACATGTTATCTTGGAAATGTTTTTTTGTCCATGCGATAACTTTAGTTTTAATGGGAATATCTGCACCAGATTTCATACCTAAGTTGATTATATAGACTAAGAACCTTAATAATTTTGGTTTCTGTATTTATATTTATGACTCTCGTGTAATATCTTTTAGAAAATTATGATTGATATTATAATGACATTGCATTCTAGCCACGATGACTTAACCACTCAAGACATAACGTGTAGAGAAACTATAACTCTTTCTCTGGTTAAGGATCACTTCAGTTTATATCACCTTAGATTAATCTCCCTAACCTAACCTAGCTTAACATATCCTAATCTAAC
>NW_024752732.1:20000-25483 GCF_018991925.1 Homarus americanus
TCAGGGCTGGAAGGTCCTCCCTCGGTCTCTTCCCGCGCCCCTCCCTCTTTCAGCCGTCTCCACCACTCACCATTCACCATCCCCATAGTCAAAGTCCACACACACGCGTTTTTAACATGCAAAGCAGCAGCCTCTCCCCCTATCCCCCTCCAGTTTGGCCTCTCCTGGAAGCCGCCATCTTTAAAAGGCGTAGTGTACTGGAGGGAGGAGGAACTGAGTAACAGGATGTTTGTGAAGACTCTGTTTATATTCTGGCGAGTGTGTCTGGAAGATGTTAAATAAACCAAACATTTCCCAGCCTCGTCTCCTCCCAGCTTCTCCTCCAGCTTATGACTGAACTATCCACATCACAGTCGTCATTTTTTATGGAGAAGAGAGAGAAAAATTCGGGCCATCTCGGGCTGGAAAACTAACTGGATTGGAGGCTGGGGCCTGGCGTCCGGGAATGATTTTGGCTGTACCATGTTCAGCCCGGCCCGCCTGGCCCTGGAAAGATACCCCCAGTTGCCAAGCGCCGGTTTCGGTTCCAGGCAGATTCACCCACGCGTCGGGTGTGCTGGATGCAGCAGGGAGGGATGGGTGGGGAGTGAGGGGACTAAGGAGGGTGGGGAGAGGGGGAGGAGGAAGACTAAGCCTCATCAACACCCCTTTCTGTCGTCTGGAATAGCAGAAGGCAGTTAGCGCGCCAGAGCGGTAGTGGGATGCGCTGCTCCTGGCTCCCTCGTGGTAATGTGTTCATTATGGAGTTTTACAGGGGGTTTCAAATGCCTTTTTTTGAGGTCCTTCTCTGTGGCCGGGTCTGAAGGCAGAGATGAGAGGTGGTTTGTTTCCCGTCAGACCTTCCTCCTCCTCTCTCCTCTCTCCTCTCCCTTACTCTCGTCCTCTCTCTTCTCCCCCTCCTTACCTCCCCCCTCCCTTACTCCTTGCCTTTCTCCTTCCTCCCTCTCCCTCTTACTCTCCTCCCTCATTCCTTCCCTCCCTCTTCGTTTCCCTCCTTCTTTCCCTTTCATCTTTCCTCCATCCTTCTTCGTTCTTTGAGACCCCCCTCCCCTGCCCTCCTCTCCCTCACCCCGTCAGTCCTTCTCTCTCTCTCTCTCTCTCTCTCTCTCTCTCTCTCTCTCTCTCTCTCTCTCTCTCTCTCTCTCTCTCTCTCTCTCTCTCTCTCTCTCTCTCCTCCTCTCCCACCTTTCCTTCTTCTTGCCCATGCACCTCTCAGTCCAGCTCTTCATTCCCTCCCACTTCTCCACCTTCTCTCCCTCTTTCATCTCCTCCTTCCCCCTTTACCCCATCCCCCTCCTTCGCTCCGTCCCTCCCCATCCGCGCCCCCCAACCCTCTCCCACGCCCCAACCCTCTTCCCCGCCCCACGCCCACCTTGGTTATCTCAGTGAATAGAAACGTGATGTTTTCCAGAACTTGTTTATCTTACTGTCTGTGAGACCCACCAGCCGCAGGCGCCACCACCGCCCACCACCCCAGTAACCTTCCCCACACTTTCACCCGCCTTCCGCCCATAACCTACCCACTTTCCTACCCTCCTCCCTTTCACCACCCACGCCATAACCAACTACCCTCCTTCCAACCCACAACCTACAGGCCTTCCACCCGTTACAACCTCTCTCCACCTTCCACCCTTCCCTTATAACCTACCCCCGCTTCAGCCTATCACCCATGCTTTCACCCACCCACCACCCCACATTCACTATCCATACCCACAGTCCTATTAAATCACAGCCACTTTGAATAACTAATAATAATAATAATAATAATAATATTAATAATAATAATAATAATAATAATAATAAATAATAATAATAATAATAATAATAATAATAATAATAATAATATTGAATTAGATTTATTGAATATAACGAAATCTCTCTCTTTCTCTCTCTCTCTCTCTCTCTCTCTCTTTTTTTTTTTTTTCTAAGTCGTAATGCAATCATCCTTGTTCATCCTAGAAAAAAAAAATTCCAATATTGACAAACAAACTAGGATGACGTCACGGGTGAAAGCCTCCACCATTCCACCTGACGTCTCGTGCTGGTCCCACAAGATGGCCCGTGACCTTATCAGATGTGTGTTCGAGGTCATATCAGACATTCACCGTGACATTCAGACATATGTCAAGGATGGGCGGAGGTCAAGGTCTGAGGGCACCACGATGTGGGGATGTAGGCGATTAAAAAATGTGGATTTTCAGTGTGTGTGTGTGTGTGTGTGTGTGTGTGTGTGTGTGTGTGTGTGTGTGTGTGTGTGTGTGTGTGTGTGTGTGTGTGTGTGTGTGTGTGTCCTGACGCTCTCCGGTGGGACAGACAGAACTCAGTTATTTCCCTCACCTGGAGATGAAGAAATACCTCCAAAGGGGGGTATCTCATGATTGAGAGAGATGCTTCTTGAGGTCTCATTACCGTGTTGGGAGAAAGTTATGAGGAGAGGGTGTGTATGAGAGTGTCTCTCTCTCTCTCTCTCTCCTTCCTATTTATTTTTCGTTTTTCTGTAATTTTTCCAGTATTATTTTTGCCAGCCTAATTTTTTTTTCTCCAATTTCTTCTTCCCTTACCAATTTCCTCTTCTTCTTCTCCTTCCATTTTGTTGTTTACCAAAATGACCTTTTCTTCCTTCTTTCCTCTTCTCTTCCTCCCATCTCCTTTCTGTCCGTCCCTTCCCTTTTACCATCTTCCAATCTCCTCTTCCTCCTCCTCCTCATTCAGCTCTTCTCATCTTCTTCTCTTCCCTTCTTCTCATCTCCCTTCCTCTCCTCTTTCCCCCATTCCCATGTTCCTCCTCCTTCTCTCCTCCCCCTCTCTCCTCCCAACATTTAACCCCTTCAGGTGAGAACAGTGGTGCCCTCCCCCTTCTCCTCCCCTCTCCTTCCGTCCCTCCCCTACTTCGACCCTCACCTCCCCTCACCTCCCCACAGCTCTCATTCTTGCTTTCTTAATCAATCTTTCTCTCCCTTAGTCCTCCTCTCCTCCTTGGTTCTCTCTCTCTCTCTCTCTCTCTCTCTCTCAAATCAAACGTATTCAGTAAATTTAACACCTATCAAAATACATAAAAAATTCACATATAATCTATAATTTCTACTCAAAAACAAATTAATTAATATAAAAACAAATAAACCTGTATTATTTCAACACCTAAAAAATAATTAATTACGTCCCAAAATATAAAGGAAATAATTAACCCAACTGGTGAAAAGTCTGAGAATCGTTGGGGCAAACACCATATTCGCGCATGCGCACTGGTTCCTCTCTCTCTTTCTCTTCCATCAAAGGTCGACGAATAAATTCCTCCCCTTTATAAAACTCATCCTTTTGGGGTCTTATCACCGCCCACCACCGCTCCAGAATTTCCCAGCCTCGACCAACTGAACGCCAGACCCCCAGAAGAGCCTTTAAGACTCTCTCCGGCTGGGTTTTCGAGCTTAATTTTTGCTGTGAGAGTTAATTAATTAAGGAAGCTGGCATGATGTGGGAGGAGAGTGAGGTGTGGGAGGTGTGGGAGGAGGTTAGAGCACTTGCGGGTGTTTCCTTTAAGAGTTGAAGTTGCCAAGTGTGTGCCTCCATGATGGAGAAATACACTCATATCACCTGAAATTCCTACATTAATCCCACCTCGTGATGGTTAAGCCTTTGTGGTGGTGGATTTAGTTAGTTCTGATTAGTATTTGAGGTGGATTATGGGTATAGGAGAGGATAAGGAAATAGGTGTTGAATTCGCTTGTCTTGTGGTAGCTTTCTTGCTGTGACTCGTTTTATTGACAATTTTCTCGGTGTGTAATGGAGACTGTAAGAGTATTATTATCATGCCCGCTGCTGCTGATGATGTCTTGCTTTAATGTAAATAATAAAATAATAATAATAAAGGAAACAGTGGGATAAAACAACTGGATAAGTACATATTGAAGACGGAGTTTGATTTGTTAACCGGCATTTGTTAATTTAAGTTCGAGTGTAATCTGAATATATTTATGGTCGTTAAGCTGAGCTGCACACACACACACACACACACACACACACACACACACATACACACACACACACACACACACACACACACACACACACACACATACACACACACACACACACACACAGGTCCTTTAGATGAGATTGTTAACTTTTGGGTGTAAACAACTTTGGAGGAATATTAAAGAGTTAAAACCTCAAGTTTGTGTTAGTGTTGTGTTGTGTTAATAATAGTGAAGTGGAGATAGTTGACAGTAGAATGATAATGATAATAATAATAATAATAATAATAATATGAATATAATGATTAGGATATTGTTAGTATTATTAATATTATTATAATATTATATTATTATTATTATTGTTATTATTATTATTATTATTATTGTTTTATTGTGGTATACGTTCCATAAGGTGAGTTTTGTATTAATTATCGTGCGTTAACTCTTAAACACCTTATTACCTGCCTTCAAGATTCGTGTCTCGTTGCAGTGATGTGATCTCAAAAAGTGATGATTAGGCTCTCGTTAAATAGATACGTATCTCGTAAAATGATTCATGTCTCGTCCAGTGATTCGGATTTAAAAAGTGATGATTCCTGCTCATTAAGTGATTCGTATCTCGTAAAATGATTCAGGTTTCTTCAAGTGATTCGGGGTTTCGTAGGTCGTGAGCCGCACCACTGGATCGTGACCCGTATCTTACAATATAAAAATATCGGTGATAACGGTGGGGAGCCTATATGTATTTAATCAAGAAAAAAAGATGAGAGAGTTAAAGATTTAGAAAGAATAAAGAAAGTAGAGATAATTAAGATTAAGAAAGAAGAAAGGGATAAATAAAATGGAAGTAAGAGAAAGATTAAAGAAAGAAAGATAAAAAAATTTGAAGAAGAAAGAAAGGAAGAATAAATAAAGACAGAAACAGAATAAATAAAACAGTCAATAAATAAATCACGTGACAGACATTAAAACAGACTTATGAGTATCGTGACAGACACACTTTTATGACGGGTTTGGGGTTGTTAAGTGGGCAACCCTCTTGACGTTTTAAAATATTAAGCGAGTCGTAAGTGATAAGTGACCCTGACAGTGCGACAGTCAGTGTTACATCACTTAAACACGACAGTAAAGGAAGGTGGTGGTTGTCATGCTCAGGTGTAGTGTCATGCTCCGGGTGTAGTGTCATGCTCCCAGGGTAGTGTCTTCTGCGCCAGGTGTGAGTGTCATGCTCCAGGTGTAGTGTCATGCGCCGGGTGTAGTGTCATGCTCCGAGTGTAGTGTCATGCGCCGGGTGTAGTGTCATACGCCAGGTATAATGTCATGCGCAGATATAGTGTCATGCGCCGGTATAGTGACGTAATCAGTGTCAGAACGTGTAGTGTTTGTGACGTCTTAATGGTGATGGTGATGATGCAATACTACTGCTACAAATAATAATAGCATAATATGTATGTAATATATGTATAATAATATTAATAATAAATATTGACAATAATGGGCAATACGTAACTA
>NW_024752733.1:0-26268 GCF_018991925.1 Homarus americanus
TGGACAAGGCACGAGAGAGCGGCCTTGTTAATAAGATGGTCACCAAACACGGCCAACACCAGGTGGCGGGTGTAGCTGAATAAAAACCAAGAGCGAGTTTGACGACGCTACACGAACACCGTCCTCAAGGGGGACATCTTGGACTCGAGTGTGAGAGATAGAGACGCCCAAACAATCAAACACGTCTGGTTAATTCCTTCACTTTTATATAAGAACACATTCGTCTTCAACTAAACACGATTTCTTTTCAACTTCTCCTAAAAAATTCCTCTTCAACTCCAAGGCTGAAATTCGAGTCCCACTTGAAACGAATAAAATAAAATATATGTGAAGAGAAAATGTAAATAGTGTGTTTGACTGTGTGAGGCTGATGGAAGCAACACTAATTATGCTGTATAATGGGTTGTGTTCAGTAAGGTCAGAGTGATTAGTGGCGCGCGCCATCACAGTGCCACGCCACTTCCCGCCTACTATACACGCTCCTACACCCACCACGCCTCCCTCTTGCCCAACTCAACACGCCCACTTAGCTACCCCTACACGCCCCTTACCCTCCCCCCACCATACACCACGCCCCTTGCTGTCCACCCCTTATGCGTCCCCACCCCTCCACACCACGCCCACCCACTCATCGTACACTAATAAGGTGATAAGATTACCTCATCATGACACTGGTGTGAATCAGCATCAGGAACTCACCTTCCCCTGCATCAAGGTGCCCACCCTCACCCACCCTACCTGGCAGCCACTCACTTGCGTATTATACCACCTGACACGGGAAATCACACACACACGGGATGACACGGTAGAACACAGTGCTTGTAAGGTAAATAGAAGCCAGCCTTAATGGGTCCCAACCTTAAACTATTAGGACTGAGGCCCATTAGTATTGAGAGCCGTCAGGATTGGGACTCATTAAGACTGAGGCCTATTAAGACTGGAACCATTAGGCCTGTGGTATCTTTGGACTGAGGCTCATTAGGACTGAGAACCATTGGAAATGTGACCCATTAGAATTGGGGCCCATTAAAACTGGGACCCAATAGGACTGGGGCCCATTAGGACTAGGGCCCATTAGGACAGGGGTTCATTTGATAAGATGCCCACCTAGTAAAAGTGCAAAAGAGGGCATGCAAGATTATTCTCTCCCCTTCCTACTCCACATATCAAGAAGAGCTCAACACACTGACCCTTTCGACTCTCACTGACCATCACCACGACCACATCTGCAAATTTGGTAAGAAGCTTCTACACCATCCTCGACACCGGCTCCTACTACCACCTGAGATCCCTAGCCCGAGAATTGCTGTTTGACACCACAACCGCATCCAGCCCATAGGTGCACGAACTGATCGCTATGAGAACAGCCCAGTCCCAACCATTGTAAAAATTATCAATAACTTGTAATAAACCAGTGTATTCACTCCCAGTAAATACTACTTCTTGCACTGTCACTATGTTGAAATGCACTGTAGTTTGAGCTTTTCCCCATCTAGCTATTATATATCTTATTTGTATCACTTATTTTACTTGTATATTATTTGTAATTCGAAACCCATTCCCCAAATATGTAACTGTATATTTTCAGCCTTCTGGCTGCCAAGCTCTTTCAATAAACCGTTAATTATTATTATTATTATTATTATTATTATTATTATTACTATTATTATTATTACACTTAATTCTACTAGTTGAATCACAGGTGATGGCCATCAGCCACGGTAGCTGAACACCAACTCAAAACCAGGGTTCGACTCCCTAATGAGAAAAATGTCCAATAAACAACATTTCAGGTCGAGTTGTTTACATATAGAATGGGGGACGGCCATCTTGTTTCCCTTTTTCACCGGGGGATTCTGCCGGCCGGTGTCACGACATGGCCGCCGGAGCCCATATAGCCCCTTTGTTACTACTGCTGCCGGATACACCAGTGTTGTAACCATAGGTGTATCCGGCACCTATACACACCCGCCTCGAAGTCAGGTGTAACCACCACCTGTACACACCTGTACATCACACACAACACCTTCCACACTCCCAACCAAACTTAAAGCAATTATTATATATCTATAGTGTAACTAACTACACATTACAATACACTGAAATAATGAAACAAAAATATATTCAGAATCTAAGAGAAGTATAGGAGAATAATCCTTAAATACAAACTCTATAAAACTTAATCTTGGTTACACCGCATTTTTTTCAGTAAGACAATATATATAATTACATTGGGCAGTCCATTACCACAAATTACACTGATAAACGGTACGTAATGGATACTGAATTACAAGTCTCATAACTAAGTCTGGCTAAAACAGTGGTAGACATTGTTTAGACATAAGCCAGTTGACCGCTGAGGTGAACATTACACTAGTTTGATAAAAATAGCAACCAATGATTTGAAGATTAATTAATGTAAATGTGAAATACCTAAGAGAATAGCAAATAAATAAAATACACCAACGAGATAAATAAATAAGAATGAATGGAAAATTATTGAACAATAAAATGAAAATAAGAAAACGAATAAACAGTAAAATGAAAATAAGTAAGAATAAAAAAAAAAGAATAACAATTACTACAATAAAACTAAATAAAACAAAATAAACAGAAAAGAATAAAGAAACACAATAAATAAATAACACAGCAACACAAACAACAACATTTACTGTGTTACTTCACATCAATGTGTCCAACATTTGTCTTGACTCCATTTTCGTGAATATAATTAAGTCAAACATCATAACACACATCTCGATAAAAAAAACACACCAACGACAACAATAAATAAATAAACATTAAAAATAAATTCAATATATTTTCCCTAAGATTTTTTTTATTACAAAGTCACGGCAAAAAGTTTGTATACGAATCTTCCTCAACATAATGCGGGGAAGTAGTTCTTTCACCACAGTTATACTCGTAGGTTACACTGTAGAGATCCCCCGTGTTCAGAATACAGAGCCACTTATTGACGGTACAGTTACAGCCACTTATTGACGGTACAGTTACAGCCACTTATTGACGGTACAGTTACAGCCACTTATTGACGGTGCAGTTACAGCCACTTATTGACTGTGCAGTTACAGCCACTTATTGACGGTACAGTTACAGTCCAAACTCCTTGTACACTTGAGGGCGGTTGACAACATGTGAACGCTGCTTGCATTATAAATTGTCAGAATAAAAAAAAAAAACTCCGATACTAAGAAAAAACTGAGTAAATTAATGTTAAAATATCAATCTACCTTACCTACATCACCTCCTTAAGTAGATGGTATATTATCCAGAATGTCCAGGGAATATTGTCTAAGATAATACAGTATAATTGGTTATTTTACTTCAATTATGACCTTGTGTGGTAATAGGACATAGTACCATAATAAACCTTTTCTCAAACTGTTAAATAACTCAACAAAAATAATAATAATCCATTCTAAACAACGGATTATCAGACGTAGATGTCATAATTCAGCTCATCATAATTATCCATACACTCTCGTGTATAAATTCCACCGTCAAAATTTGTATTGTCGGAAGAAGTTTTACTGTCTGAATGTCTGTCTAATTCTACAAAAACTCTCCGTTAATATCCGTCTATTTCCTCTGTTACCTCATCACTTAAGAGTATTACAAAATATTACCACTTACTGTAACACCTGATGTGCATACTCATATTTATAATCCTGTGTATTTTGTAACTGAAAGAAATTACAGTTACAGGAATATTTAGTTACTCTTGCGGTATACAAAATCATACATCTATCTATCTATCTACTGTATTTATCTATTTATATCTATTTTATTAACTCACCTGTACCAATAATCATCAGTTTATTTATCTTAATCTTCTTCCCATTTTGATTTATTCTTCTTAACTATGTATGTATCTACACCCACAAACAAACCTACTTTCCACGCCCTACACCCACAAACAAACCTACTATCCACTCCCTACACCCACAAACAAACCTACTATCCACGCCCTACACCCACAAACATACCTACTATCCACGCCCTACACCCACAAACAAACCTACTATCCACGCCCTACACCCACAAACAAACCTACTATCCACTCCCTACACCCACAAACAAACCTACTATCCACGCCCTACACCCACAAACAAACCTACTATCCACGGCCCACACCCACAAACAAACCTACTATCCACGCCCTACACCCACAAACAAACCTACTATCCACTCCCTACACCCACAAACAAACCTACTATCCACGCTCTACACCCGCAAACACACACTACCCACCACCTACACCCCACAAACAAACCTACTATCCACGCCCTACACTTACAAAAACAAACCTACTATCCACTCCCTACACCCACAAACAAACCTACTATCCACGCCCTACACCCACAAACATACCTACTATCCACGCCCTACACCCACAAACAAACCTACTATCCACTTCACCCACAAACAAACCTACCTCCCGCCCTACACCCACAAACAAACCTCTAGCCACGCCCCGCACCCACAAACAAGCCTACTATCCACGCCCTGCACCCACAAACAAGAGCCTACTATCCACGCCCTACACCTGAAACAAACCTACTATCCGCCCCACACCCACAAACATACCTACTATCCACCCCTACACCTGAAACAAACCTACTATCCGCCCTACACCTAAACATACCTACTATCCACCCTACACCCTAGAAACATACCTACTATCACGCCCACACTTACAAACAAACCTACTATCCACGCCCTACACCCACAAACAAACCTACTAGCCACGCCCCACCCACAAACAAACCTACTATCCGCCCTACACCCACAAACAAACCTACTATCCACTTCCCTGACAAACCTACTCTCCACGCCTTTTCCCCACAAACAAACCTACTATCCACGCCCTACACCTACAAACAAACCTACTATCCACGCCCCACACCCACAAACAAACCTACTATCCACGCCCCACACCCACAAACAAACCTACTATCCACGCCCCACACCCACAAACAAACCTACTATCCACGCCCTACACCCACAAACAAACCTACTATCCACGCCCCACACCCACAAACAAACCTACTATCCACGCCCTACACCCACAAACAAACCTACTATCCACGCCCTACACCCACAAACAAACCTACTATCCACGCCCCACACCCACAAACAACCTACTATCCACGCCCCATCACAGGAAACAGGTAAAACATTTCTGTGATCGTTCTTCAATAATTAATTTCATACGCCAACCTTACCTGCATTTATCTCAATTACAGTATAAAATTTTAGTGTTAATTTCAGCATCGGAATCAATCAATCAATCAATCAATCAAACAATCAATCTCTCTCTCTCTCTCTCTCTCTCTCTCTCTTTCTAGATGGAAAATTTCATGACGTAAAATCCGATGAAAACTCTTCCCTGTTTATACGTGTTGCTTCGAGGTTTTGTTTTCACGTTAACCTCATGTTTCGTTTCGATAAATGACACATATCACAAGAGAGGTGAACTACAAACTGACCTTTGACCTGACACCGACGGGCTTCGGGTTCAGTCGTATCCCATTTGAGAGTTTTATGAATGTGAAGCCCCGAATTAGTCAACAAACCCTACAGCTCAATTTGGATTCGAACTTGTGCATCTTGTTCTTGAATCAGAACCTTATCTCACACATATATAGGGGTTAGGTTAGGTTGGGTTGGGTTAGGTTGGGTTAGGTTGGGTTGGGTTAGGTTAGATTGGGTTAGGTTACGTGAGCCGTGTCCATCACAACCAGACAATTATCCCCGTCCATCAGATCTTCCCTTTAACAAATCCTCAACATAAAAGATAAATTCACCTCCATGTGTTAAAATCTTACTACACTACATTACCGTCACCACTATACCAAACCTGTGTAATATTAACACACTAATACACTATTAAGACATCACCAAATCCATCAATAAACAGTACATCTTCCTTTACACTTGATTAGAAAGAAAAACAAGAAAATATGCCCAGAATCTCAAATTCATTCACTAACATTACGAAAAATTACAAGAGTTAAGAGTCAAAGCAAGATATGTACTGTACGCAATGTTGATGTTATTTTGTTCGCCATCATTGTGTCCTAAAGTTAATCTGTTTTGTGAAGTAAATCCTCGGACTTGGGAACAAATCATCATGTGTACCTTTGAGTATTAAGGTCTTGATCCATTTCCTTGATGTCTACCGTTTGGAACAGGTAACACCACCACAATTGTTTTAACCAAGAAGAAAACGGACGAAAAAAAAAGCTTCTACAAATATCAAGTATTAATTTTCTCTCTTTACAGGATCTAATACTCTTGGAAATGTGTTTAAATTAATCTGATTTGTTTTCATTTATTGTCGATCCTTTATAAGAGGACTCGTGGATCCCCCGAGCCTAGCCGGCCATTTTGTTTACATTTTTCGGTCGCTCTAAAATACCATTAAAACAATATTGAGTATAAACGTTTGGCTCAACTGATGATCTCAAACATATCCCAACATTTTTTTGCCTCAACTCCACATTCTGTAACTCATTTAGGTAGATGTCCCTCACTACACATACACTGGACTATGTGTAATGTTGCAGCTAATGTGTTATCAAGATATTGCACATTATAAGTTCATGTGTGGTCATTATTATATCAAACGGAGGAATTTTAAAGAGCTATTACACCACCTGTATCATTAGTTGTCGCCAGGTGAAGGAATATTTAGGTAGATTATATTTTATTGACTGTAATTAAAGTTTCAATACCTAAGACGTTCCACTATAAGAGTCTTTCAACCTCAGGTAAGGTCTTAAGACTTTCTACTCTAGGTCTTACACCCTGGAGTAGCTGTATCGTCCACATAGGTAATTACTCCACAAGGAACTACAAGTTACACCTTGATGTAATACTTCATTTACTGCCAAACTTTATAGGGAAATATTTTTTCACAAAGAATTTCAAGTTACAATTTCACATAATAAGTCACATTACAAACGTTCCTTCGGCTTACAGTTAAACTTTGCAATGTCAAGATATTTTTTTCACTGCAGAGGAAAGAATCCGTCATCATCATCACCACACACAAACACACACACGCAAAGACAAAACTCCTGTATCCAAATTCTCAAAAGTTTATAAATTAAATTCTTCCCTAAAATTAAACAGACAATACATCTATTTATCATAGAGTATGTGAACAATATCGACGCCATATTGGTTACCATCTTTGAGTCATATAATTAGTTAGCTACATAGTGTAGATTATTTAGTTAAATAGGAAAAAATAATCTACTAGCGTGTGTTGTGACCAAAATAAATCAACATTGTATTTACTTTCTCCTCCAGGGGGCACTAAGTCTAGAAAAATGACACAATTGACATCTACATAAAGTGACTGACCAAGGGTAGATAATGGTTACCTTTTGTGTTACTTAGAGGTCGTAAGAACACACAGAGCTGCTCTTAAGGATGTTTACCACAATACACCTCAACCAGTTTCTCATTCACTAAGGTCAAACAATATATCTGGTTCACAAGATACACCGTAAATTTTCTTAGAATACAATAATCAATTACTGTATTATTGTATTGAGGCGAATAGTCTTATGGTGTTAAGATGTGTTCTTAAGCCACGAAGGTAAACAAAAGGTATTCAATATCTGCCTTGGTTGACGATGATCTGTAGATGTTAGCAAGTCCTCCTCCTCCTGCTCTCGAGTAAGGTAAGGAAGGCCTCACCTGACCAAAATTGTTAATTAAGATAGATTACCTGAAGATTAACCCTCCCAGCTTATTTCAACTAATGATTAACCTAACGCTACCTGGGAAGTTAAGTTAGGTTAGATTAAGTTAAGTTAGGTTAGGTTAGGGTAGGGTAGGGTAGGGTAGGTCAGGTCAGGTCAGGTCACAGGTCAGGCAGTGCCAGTGTAGTTAATCTTGAGGTTAAATAAACTAGAGGCTAATCTTCACATGAGCCACTAAGACACTTTGACGGAGGCGGTTACGTACAACAGGAAAGCTCTGATCACATATAATGTACAGTATATACCGTTTAAGTTGCGTCAGCAGCTCTATACACCACTTATTGACTTACTCATTCACTGCCGTATAAATATTTACTTCTCTAACAGGTTTCTATATGGTTCCCAGTCATTATAATACGACCTTGTAAAATCAAATGATCTAAATTAAACTAAACGTATCCAAATTAAACTTATTAGCTAACAAATCCTTCTAAAACACGATATATGCAAATAAAAAGTTCTAAATTCAACTTAACTTATCGTAATATAACTATTATAACTAAACCATTTTAATTAAACCTAACCTAAACACCTCAAGTGCCACAAACAGAAGGAAAAAACACCTTTAATATTATCGTGTAAGAGGCCCCTGTAACCCACTAACTCCTGGTAATGCATCTATATCAATCTACCTGCGTCGGAAGCTCTATACGTGACTATGATCGTTACCCACTGCTGGAGAACAGTTGTACTTCTATAATTACCCCTGGAAAAACAATGCACCAATTTACAATTTATTTATTTTATTTTTAATTTATTTTTTATTCTTGGTCCATACTGTAAACACCGCCCGCTTGTGAGTCCCGTCAGCCATTTTGTTCTAACTTTCGGGGATTCTAAAATAAACTATAAATAAATAAATAAATAAATAAATAAATAAAACAAGCATCTTTTGTTTTTCTAACCCATGAGCTGTGAGTCTTCATTATATACTTCAACATTACTGTAAACTAAGGCTAGAGAGGGTGTGTACAGTACTAGTGGAGCCAAGACGAGAAGGTATTTCAAATCCCTAAAGGGTTTTACAAGTGGAGAGTCTTACAAGTGGAGGGTCTTACAGGTGGAGGGTCTTACAAGTGGAGGGTCTTACAGGTGGAGGATTTTAATAAGGATAAATAGAACAAGTCTTACAGTTGAATCAGCCAAGTCGAGGAAAACTCTTAAGAGTCATGTAACTTCTACCTGGTGTTACCTGTAATCAAGCTAAGGTATATGTAAGAAGAATATTATCTCGTTACTATCCATTCCTCTTCCAGTATCCTGCGAGGTGGTGTATTAATAGGCACAGATACTCATGATAAAGAAGGAATAAAGAGAAAGACGCAAGATACCTATAAAATGCGACAGAATATACCCACACATGCGTAATCCTAACCCATCCCAACCCAACCCAACCCTATCCTACCCTCAGCTTCACCACAGTACACAAAGTCATTCTTGGTATCAGAGTGACGCCTAAACACCCTGTATCGCCTAAGACACATTTGAATCGGATGGTTCGTTGACGGTTTTATTTCTTCGGTATAAACCAGTGAAGCAATTAGTTCGTGGGAACAGTGAGTCAAAATACTTCACATCAGCTTCGTTTACGACCTCCAGCTGATATTTACTTCTGTTGTCTATATCAATCACATTTTATAATGAAAACAAAAATATGGTTAGTTACTTAAAAATGAAAATAAATCATACCTAGATACTTAGGAGTGGGGAAAAATGATACTTAAGATACTTAAAAATGAAAACACTCTTTGATACTTAAATTAGGACAAAATAAACGGACATAAAGATTTAACTATGAGCGGTGGATATTACGACATGTACCGGCTATCAATACAGAGGCGCTATTTAGCCGTGAAGTTCTCTCAGAAACCCAACAAGACAATATGTGGTCACATAAAAATTTCAGGTTAATTTTTAACACCATCCGTCATTTTAAACCTTGGCACCTGTAGATTAAGAAAATATATGGTGATATTTTTTCTGATGGGATAAAGGTCGTATTTGTCCAGAGAAGTAAGAGAGGAAAAAAATCACTTGAGAGGCATGACGCACAGAGTGTCTAAGGTGATAAAAGATCATATACTACCATTTGGGTTTTCAAATTAAGTTCATTACATAAAATATCAAACTCATAAAGATTACAAAAGAACAGAACACCATGAGCTCTCTACAGCTATTGTCAGCTGTCAATATGCTGATGTACAGAAGCTACACAATGTTATTGGTGACTGTAATCCCAGGAAAATGATGCTCTTATAAACTTGGTAACTGGAGCTGTAATGCCAGAAAATGCCAAATATGACAATCTATGTGCATATGAAGTTGGAAGACAAAATTATGAAAATTTTGTCAAGGAACTTATTGTTGGTTCATTGAGCATCTGGGAAAAGCTGTCCAAGGTTAATCTTCTGTCGTGGAAAGCAGCAAATAAGACTTCAACCATCAAATTGCTATCACAAGTGTTACGAGTTGGGGATTTAGAATATAGTTAACAGTCTACCCAGATCCCAACAGGTAACAATAATAAAAAAAACAAAGACAATCGGACTATAAAAGGGTAGACAAAGGATGCGAGTTTTCGTTGTGTATAATAGAGTACCATAAATCCTTAACAAAATATTCAGCTTATAAATTACCCTTAACCAACTTAACCTAAACATTAACAGTATATACATATTAATACAACATAAACCATTTTGAAGCAAGTGGACGTGGGGAGGTAATACAAAATACAAGTACTTAAGTGAGGAGCTGAGATGGCTGACGAGTAAGGCTGAGTATTGTAGAAGACGGTAGATAGTCACTGCACGTAGGTTTAGAGGATAGATGATCCTGTGGTCACTTCCCAGAGCCAAGTGCTCTCTCCTCGAATTGGAGCTGACAAAGAAGACTTTGAGGATGTGACGCAACAACCAGGATATGGAGAAGAGAAACCCCGGAGTGGTAACTAAGACGAGTCATACTCGTGTCTCGTCCCTAGATGGCGTTGCTCGTGGTGCTGGGTAGGTAGATCAGGACAATAGATGGCGTGGTTCGTAGTACTGGGTGGAGGGGTTCGTAACACACCCCCCCTCCAAAGACCTCCGTAGCGCGGGCGCGAAGGAGGTGATCACCTGGTGCGTCTGGAGAGTAGCTGCTGCATTTCCACTGCAGCTCGGGATAAGGAGTCTGCAATCAGGTTATCGACCCCCTTTATGTGCCGGACTTGTAGATTATAGGGCTGGGTGAGGAGAGCCCAGCGGAGGATTCGCTGGTTGGAGGTCTTGTTGGTTTGGATTTGGGATCCAGGGAACTACTTTTAGCAATTCGACACTTTGGGTGTTTACAATTCTGGATCGTATGGCCTGGGTTTTTACAGTAAGAACAAGTAAGCTTGGTTGCGCGGAGTAGGTGTGGGACCTTTCGACCTACCACTCACGTTCCCAAGGTTATCATCAGAGGAGGACCTAATAACATGTCGGGAAGTACCCGCGTTCTCTACTGCCCAGTGACTCCAACAAAAGCGTGCGCGCATCAGCCAGCTCAACCCTTGCGCCCTAAATTAACCTCTCCACGCTCCTCCACATGCTTCAAGATGTGAAATAGGTATCTGCTCTTCCACTCCTCCAGGACTGCAAGAGATTTAACAAATCCTGAAATGTGGAGGTCTCTGTAACCTCTAACCACTTCTTAAAAAACCTAAGCTTTTCTTGAGCAAACTCAACAAGGTGTGGGAAAATGGTTTGGTTAGTTTACAGAAAACTTCTGCCGGTATCCATCTGGCGTGATAGCTAGCATAAGAGGTGAGAATGTATTCTTTTTTACGTTTATCATAGTCATCAGTCTGGTCTAAGCAATTTATAAACTCTACGAGCCTTACCATATAATTTAGGAACTAACACTGACACCCACTGGTCCTTTGGCCACTCATTCTTCCCGGCTATTTTCTCAAAAGTCCTAAATGACCCGTCCATATCAGATTCATCAAACCCGGGAACAAGGGAAGAAGCAGTAGCAGGGTTAAAAGCAGCTAGTTTCTCTCTTAATGCCACTTCTTTTGATCTAAACTCCGATGTTAAGGTGACTTCTATCTCTCTTACCTGTAGTTCTTTCAGTCTAACCTCCTGCTCCAACTTGGCCCGTTCCATCATTTCCTCATGCTCCAACTTGGCCTGTTCCGACCTTCCCTCATGCTCCAACTTTTGCTCCAACTTGGCCTGTTCCAACTTGGCCTGTTCCAACTTTTCTTCATGCTGCAACTTGGCCTGTTCCGACCTTTCTTCAGGCTCCAACTTGGCCTGCTGCTCCAACTTGGCCTGTTCCAACTCTAGTTCTTTCATTTTGATTTGGAACTCGAACCTAGCTCGTTCTAGTTCTAAGGCGTCTACTCTTTGTGTTTTTTCTTGAGGGCTAGCCAGACCTGAAGCAACTTCTGAGTTAGGAGGGGGGTGGATAGTGGTTGAAGTTTCTTGGACATGGGCGTTAATCTGTCAACAGCGGATTCTTTTAAAACTTCATGTTGAACCAGCACTTCAATCACATGATTTTTTAACATTTCCTTAGTCAGTTGCTGTGAAAATGGGATATTGTAATAGTTGGCTATTTCTTTCCATTCTTTCTTCAGGATATTAACACGTAATTTAGCTACGGAAGGATTTTCAATAAAATCCTGGAGATCAAAACCTGAAGTGGCCATTGTTAAGAAAAATAGGATAAATTAACTAATGGTCAAAAGATAAGATAAGTGGATAACCCTAGAAAATATCACGGCAGTGGATAACCAGAAAGTCCCGAAAACTAACCAAGTTATACCTAGGGAAATTACACTTATGATTATTGTTCTTCTGAGAAGATCCTTAGATAAGGATAAGAGACTTGAAAGAGGTAGGGCGTATTACGGCATTAATATAAAGATCCGGATTAACAACCCTGATATACTTGAAAAGGAAGGGCGTATTACGGCATTAATATAAAGATCCGGATTAACAACCTGAGATACTTTAAAGAGGAAGGGCGTATTACGGCATTAATATAAAGATCCGGATTAACAACCCTGATAAATGGTATGATTGACCCTGAATGAGATAATGAGAAGAACAATAATTGAGGCTTTATAATTATGGGGTCCTGGTAGAGCGGGGCGTCCCAAGATATCACTTCACCGTAAACTAGTGACTATGGAACAGCCTACTCTGGAGTGAGGGTACGGCATTAAACAGATCCGGATTCTTCCCTACACTCGATAAGACTTACTACACGACTGCCACGTGTAATAACAGGTAAGCCTTATGACACTTGGAACCTAATATCCTACGGCTGTCACTCTTACTGTACGATAATACCAATATATGCACACACATATGAAGGAAACTTTAAACCACCGTAAAGCAATTATGAACAGAAGTGACTGGGAGGAATAATTAACACTGAGTAACAAGGGAGGAAGGAATATGGTACTTAAGGTCGTATCCTGTCACGGTCGCCATTTGTTACGAGTTGGGGATTTAGAATATAGTTAACAGTCTACCCAGATCCCAACAGGTAACAATAATAAAAAAAACAAAGACAATCGGACTATAAAAGGGTAGACAAAGGATGCGAGTTTTCGTTGTGTATAATAGAGTACCATAAATCCTTAACAAAATATTCAGCTTATAAATTACCCTTAACCAACTTAACCTAAACATTAACAGTATATACATATTAATACAACATAAACCATTTTGAAGCAAGTGGACGTGGGGGAGGTAATACAAAATACAAGTACTTAAGTGAGGAGCTGAGATGGCTGACGAGTAAGGCTGAGTATTGTAGAAGACGGTAGATAGTCACTGCACGTAGGTTTAGAGGATAGATGATCCTGTGGTCACTTCCCAGAGCCAAGTGCTCTCTCCTCGAATTGGAGCTGACAAAGAAGACTTTGTGGATGTGACGCAACAACCAGGATATGGAGAAGAGAAACCCCGGAGTGGTAACTAAGACGAGTCATACTCGTGTCTCGTCCCTAGATGGCGTTGCTCGTGGTGCTGGGTAGGTAGATCAGGACAATAGATGGCGTGGTTCGTAGTACTGGGTGGAGGGGTTCGTAACACAAGTTATAGAACTTAAGCAGGACATACAGTATATGCATCACAGAAGGGCAGCACTGTACATGTCAAGGCACCAGACACTGATGTGTTTGGCATATTAAAGCAGCCTCAACTTGGAGAAAATACAAGTATGATAACAGGAACTGGTGAGCGACGACACATTGGGCAGAGAGCCTTACAGGTTTCCATGCCTTCACAGGATCTGACTGCATTGGAAAATTTGTTGGCAAAGGAAAGAAAGCATGTTGGAGCACTTTGATGAAATCTAACACAAAAGTCCTAGATGCATTCAAGATGCTGAGTAGACCAAATGCCCTCCAGCAGACATGTATATTGGTCTAGAGGAATTTGTATTTAAGCTCTACTGTCCACGAATGACTTTCACTAAACTGTCAAAACTTAGATGGCATCTCTTCAAGATAACGCAGGCAGAAGCTGGAGAACTACCAGCGACTGCAGCAACTCTAAAGTATCATATATTGAGAGGAAGGTATCAAGCTCTTCTGTGGTCTTGTGATGCAGACAGTGAAATGCTTTCACAATTAGAGCATGGCTGGAAGATTGACAATGACTGTTTCATACTAGTAATATCAGACCAACCACCAGCTCCAGAAGCAATCACAGAACTTGTTAAATGTGGATGTGGCGTCAGGAAATGTGGATCATTGTCATGTTCATACAGAAAGAATCAGAAAGAATAGCATGACATGCACCGAGATGTGTAACTGTCAAGCAGATGATGAGAAATGCCTAAACAAGGTGAAGGAATCTGTTGTACACAGAAGACTCTGATGACGAGGACTGAAGCAATGTCGTAAATAATAACTTGTGACTTGTTTACACATGATGTATAACACTACAAACTTTTAATAAATATAAAACGGTGGTTCTAAGCTTTTCAGATAATGGTAATAAGTATATGTTTAATTTCCAGTATTTGTCTTTAGCAATTAATTTTACTTACTGCAATCTCTTCTTTGCCAGAGACAGGATGGCATATATGAGCAGCCATGTTTGTAACACACTTAAGATATTATAACAGCATTCATAATATATTATGTTAAATTGTAATCATATAATACTACATGTTCATAGGTTATTAGTCATGTTTTAAGTTACTTAGGACTTAATGGTAATACGTCTGTGGTTCATTACGCCGCTCTTTGATAAAACTTCTTTAATGGCATAAAACTTATAATAAACCGTTCAGAAAAAATTACACCACAGTTCCTTAACATAGTTTATAAGGATTATTACGATGTATGGTGTCAAAAATTAACATGAAATTTTTACGGGATTACTTAAGCTCCTACACTAAAGCCTGCTGACCTAACCTAACCTTTTTTACCCACCTCCACCTACTTACCTAACCTGACATAATCTAACCTAACCTGACATAATCTAACCTAACCTGACATAATCTAACCTAATCTGACGTAATCTAACCTAACCTGACATAATCTAACCTAACCGGACATGATCTAACCTAACCTGACATAATCTAACCTAACCTGACATAATCTAACCTAACCTGACATAATCTAACCTAACCTGACATAATCTAACCTAACCTGACGTAATCTAACCTAACCTGACATAATCTAACCTAACCTGACATAATCTAACCTAACCTGACATAATCTAACCTAACCTGACATAATCTAACCTAACCTGATATAATCTAACCTAACCTGACGTAATCTAACCTAACCTGACATAATCGAACCTAACCTGACATAATCGAACCTAACCTCCCCGTCTGGCATAAGCTAACCTAATCAAACCTAACATTCCCACCTACCGACCGTAACCTATCTACTTATTACCTACCTAACCTAACTTAGCCCAACCTGACGTAATCTAACCTAACCTATTGAAACTTAACTTAACTACCTACCTCATCTAACACCACTTTGTAATCTCTTTGCGCTACGGCTCACAGGATGAGTATGGGGGGCACAATAAACTAGCCTCTAAGTGGCAAAATTAACAAAACTAACCTAACCTAACCCAACCTGACTTAACCTAACCTGATCTAATCTATCCAACTAAAACATCTTAGAATATATAATAAAGCCGCTAGGTTAATTTAGGCTAAATATGGTTGATTCATATTTCGTTTTGATAGAAATTCCCGGCAAAATAACGTATCTATATTGAGAACCACCGCCAAGTTGGTTCCACGTTAACAAGACACGGATACACTCCAGAATAACCCGCGTTCGTTTAACCTCAATTACTACAGTTTACTTTATAATCTTACTTCACAAACTTCACTACATCTCACTTCAAAATCTTCACTACATCTCACTTCACAATCTTCACAACATCTCACTTCACAATCCTCACTACATCTCACTTCACAATCTTCACTACATCTCACTTCACAATCTTCACTACATCTCACTTCACAATCTTCACTACATCTCACTTCACAATCTTCACTACATCTCACTTCACAATCTTCACTACATCTCACTTCACAATCTTTACATCTCACTTCACAATCTTTACCACTCTTACTTCACAATCTTTACCACTTCTTACTTCACAATCTTCACTACATCTCACTTCACAATCTTCACTACATCTCACTTCATAATCTTCACCATCTCACTTCACACCACATCTCACTTCACAATCTTCACTACATCTCACTTCACAATCTTCACTACATCTCACTTCACAATCTTCACTACATCTCACTTCACAATCTTCACTACATCTCACTTCATAATCTTCACTACATCTCACTTCACAATCTTCACTACATCTCACTTCACAATCTTCACTACATCTCACTTCACAATCTTCACTACATCTCACTTCACAATCTTCACTACATCTCACTTCACAATCTTCACTACATCTCACTTCACAATCTTTACTACATCTCACTTCACAATCTTCACTACATCTCACTTCACAATCTTCACTACATCTCACTTCACAATCTTCACTACATCTCACTTCACAATCTTTACCACATCTCACTTCACAATCTTCACTACATCTCACTTCACAATCTTCACTACATCTCACTTCACAATCTTCCACATACTTCACAATCTTCACTACATCTCACTTCAATCTTCACATACACAATCTTCACTACATCACAATCTTCACTACATCTCACTTCACAATCTTCACTACATCTCACTTCACACAGCTTCACTTTCATCACTTCACAATCTTCACTACATCTCACTTCACAATCTTCATACATCTCACTTCACAATCTTCACTACATCTCACTTCACAATCTTCACTACATCTCACTTCACAATCTTCACTACATCTCACTACACAATCTTCACTACATCTCACTTCACAACCTTCACTACATCTCACTTCACAATCTTCACTACATCTCACTTCACATCTTCACTACATCTCACTTCACAATCTTCACCATATCTCACTTCACAATCTTCACCACATCTCACTTCACTTCACTGCATCTTCACAATCTTCACTACATCTCACTTCACAATCTTCACTATATCTCACTTCACAATCTTCACTACTTCTCACATCTTCACTACATCACTTCACAATCTTCACTACATCTCACTTCACAATCTTCACTACATCTCACTTCACAATCTTCACTACATCTCACTTCACAATCTTCATTACATCTCACTTCACAATCTTCACTACATCTCACTTCACAATCTTCACTACATCCCACTTCACAATCTTCACTACATCTCACTTCACAATCTTCACTACATCCCACTTCACAAACTTCACTACATCTCACTTCACAATCTTCACTATATCTCACTTCACAATCTTCACTACATCTCACTTCACAATCTTCACTACATCTCACTTCACAATCTTTCACTACATCTCACTTCACAATCTTCACCATATCTCACTTCACAATCTTTACTACATCTCACTTCACAATCTTCACTACATCTCACTTCACAATCTGCACTACATCTCACTTCACAATCTTCAATACATCTCACTTCACAATCTTCACTACATCTCACTTCACAATCTTCACTACATCTCACTTCACAATCTCGCTACATCCCACTTCACAATCTTCACTACATCTCACTTCACAATCTTCACTACATCTCACTTCACAATCTTCACTACATCTCACTTCACAATCTTCACCACATCTCACTTCACAATCTTCACTACATCTCACTTCACAATCTTCACCACATCTCACTTCACAGTCTTCACTACATCTCACTTCACAATCTTCACTACATCTCACTTCACAATCTTCACTACATCTCACTTCACAATCTTCACTACATCTCACTTCACAATCTTCACTACATCTCACTTCACAATCTTCACTACATCTCACTTCACAATCTTCACTACATGTCACTTCACAATCTTCACTACATTTCACTTCACAATCTTCACTACATCTCACTTCACAATCTTCACTACTTCTCACTTCACAATCTTCACCACATCTCACTTCACAATCTTCACTATATCTCACTTCACAATCTTCACTACACCTCACTTCACAATCTTCACTACATCTCACTTTACAATCTTCACTAACACCATCCTTCATCACTACATATAACAACATCCATCATCACTACTTATAACACCATCCTTCATCATCACTACATATAACACTATCCATCATCACTACATATAACACGATCCATCATCACTACATATAACACCATCCAACATACTACATATAACACCAACCATCATCACTACATATAACATCATCCATCATCACTACATATAACTCCATCCATCATCACTACATATGACACCATCCAGCATCACTACATATAACACCACCCATCATCACTACATATAACATCATGCATCATCACTACATATAACACCATCCATCATCACTACATATAAATCCAACCTATCATCACTACATATAATATCATCCATCATCACTACATATAACACCATCCAACATCACTACATATAACACCACCCATCATCACTACATATAACATCATCCATCATCACTACATATAACTCTATCCATCATCACTACATATAACACCATCAACATCACTACATATAACACCAACCATCATCACTACATATAACATCATGCATCATCACTACATATAACACCATCCATCATCACTACATATAAAACCATCCTATCATCACTACATATAACATTATCCATCATCACTACATATAACACCATCCATCACTACATATAGAACCATCCTATCATCACTACATATAATATCTTCCATCATCACTACATATAAGACCATCCAACATCACTACATATAACACTACCCATCATCACTACATATAACATCATCCATCATCACTACATATAACTCTATCCATCATCACTACATATAACACCATCCAGCATCACTACATATAACACCAACCATCATCACTACATATATCATCATGCATCATCACTATATATAACACCATCCATCATCACTACATATATTACCCTCCTATCATCACTACATATAACACCATCCATCATTACTACAATATAACGCCATCCTTCATCACTACATATAACACCATCCATCATCACTACATATTATATCACCATCCATCATCTTTACAAACACCATCCCTCTTTACTATAGTGATAAACAGAGCTTCATTTTGTTGTCAATTTCTTTAAATTCCAACCTTATTAAACCGTAATTCTTTCTGTATGGTCAAATTTTGATTTGACCTCAGTGAGAGAGCTGTTAGTGTCAGTAAATCACAATGGTGTTCCGACGCACTGTAACAAAAGTTTCAAAGGTTGAGGTGAAGCCTTGCCAGGTGAAGGAGAAGGGCCCCCGATCTAACAAACTGCAGACCACAAAGCACACTAAACCTCAAAACAACAAGAAGAAGAAGGAAACTACCACTTTCTGCCATGTACAAAAGGACCAGTACCTGCCATGGGGAGACTACATCTTCACTGGGAAAAAGACAAAGAACAACAAGAAGCGTTGACCCAACATTTCTGATATTTAAAAATAATAAAAAACATATTAATTGATTTTGTTTGTATTATTTATGCTTTTATTATTTTCAACTGTAAACGTACTGTTTTGGGAATATATTTTGAGTTACATAATATTTAGGTACAGCAGTTTATTTCACTGTATCTCCTTGTGTGAGTGTGTGGGTAGTGTGTGGATAGTGTGTGGGTACTATGGGTGTGTGGGCATTATGGAGAACTAGTCATGGCTAACTGTGACCCTATATACGGGTTACATCGGCCTTAACGCCCTTGTCTCAGCGCTATCTCATATATCCAAATTTCACATATTTGAAAGTATTAGATAACCAAAATATCTGGAAAATATTTAGTTAAAAATACAAATAATAAAACAAAATCGAAAACAGAAAGAAAAAACAATACCCGTGAAAGTGGAAATAAGGAGGAGGCAGAGCAGACGATACACAGGAAGGCAGTAATCATCATCCCCGTGTGAACCAGCCAGAGAAGAACTCCTTCGCCTCACCGTCCACCCGCGTACGATCAGCTGAGTGAAGTTGCCTCGTGTTGCAGTAAACTTTATCTGTAAAAGGACAATTTACTTTTACTTTTATTGTTTATCTTACTGTTTATAACTGTTTATTTTCTCTTACATAATGTACACTAAGTATGGGAGTGTACAGTAAGTTATACCGGATGGCAACAAATTCACATTCGTCTTGCAAATATTAAAACATTACCCTAACAACAGTATTGTATAACAACACGAGCTAAAGTGATGTGTAAAAAGGTCGGTTGCAAAAAGAAATATTATTCTTTTAAGTCTTTTTCAGTTTGTTCAGTGTTAACAACATTATAGGTCATATTTCATGCAGTATGCATATACAATGTTTGCTGAAGGTTTAATACCTTTCTGTTTACTGATGATGTAAAACCCTCGTTAAAATACTTTAGAGTCGTTTACAAAATATTTGGTGCGTTTTCCGGAGCATTGTATGTTTTTACAGCATGCGAGGCGGCAGGTATGTGGACTTTTAAGAGCACTTCACGCTATAGCTCAGTTGGCCACGGATTAGCGAATTACGAACTGAAAATGTTTGGATCGTCATATGTTTCGTGTAAGCTGTGTCGGACATTTTGTGCTACATTAAAGTCCAGCGATCTGTAGCACCTGTCGGGCTCCTGCCTGACCACCCTTTGCCTAAGAAGAGTGATTGTCTGAAGGTGTTCGAGTAGTTACTCAATTGTGAAAAAGTGATAGTGAGTCCCATAGACATGGCTGCCAGTTAGGGACAGTGTGGATACGGCACACTACATAGCATGTCTTCGGAAAGTAAAGGAGGCCGTGTAGCCAAGACTGCACTCAACCGCCTTCATTTCCCCAATTACAGCTAGGTGGACTGAGAGCGCCTCGGGATTATCATATCTATAATGCCAGACGGTAACACCATCCCCTTGACACCTCGGAGACTATACAGTACTGTGTTCGGGGCGTGTTTGTGGGTCTCTACTGCCGCCTCCCTATCGTTGAGTTGCTCCCCACTTACCGTAACCAGTCGAGGTCACTGTGGGAGGCCATGTACGGTACAGTACAGCACAGAGTCACGCCCCCCTCAACAACGTCCGCACCTCGCCTGCTGAATACAGTATTTGCAAATGTGACCATAAACCCCAACAATTGTAGCAAATTACAAGTCCCGGGATTTGCCCCTGGTATTAACACAGTGACAAGCGTCCCATTCCTGGTAAGTAGCAGGTGGCCGGAGGTAGTGCAATCCTCTCCCAGACTACACGGAGATGAGAGAGAGCTGGCTGACCATCATGGTAAGGACGCGTCACTATTTGGACCCCAGGGAGGCCATTATCGTAAGTTAAGTGAAAGGCATTTGGAATACTGGACGACTAGACGCTATATGAATTTCTTTACCCTAGTTTTCCCACCGATAATAATGAGTACAAGGGAGGTAGTCTCATCGGCGTTCATCAACACCATAGCCGTCTCAGTTACCTATTGCTCGTACAAGGTTTTTGAATGAAATAGTTTTACTATTATCAGGAACTTTCAAACTACTACAGGAAATAATATATATATATATATATATATATATATATATATATATATATATATATATATATATATATATATATATATATATATATATATATATATATATATGCAAATAAATCACTGTAGGTGCGCGTGATCCAGGTATATGCTGATAACCACAAGGAAAAAGAAAACAAGAAGTTCCCAAGCGCTTTCGTGTAATTCACATCTTCAGGGGTGAGTACAGACTGTAGGAATTAAAATCAATAAACCTTAGTGATGGTCAGTTCAAAACTGATAATATGTTACATAAATTTATTTGTCAGTGGCCCAAGGTTAAAAATGCTTTGAAAACCTTTGATCTAGATGTATGATAGTTATTTTGTGGGTCCCTTATTTTTTACCTGACCTGACTAGTCACGTCACCCCCCCTTCTCTTAAGCTCCTCTACGTGTGTGTTGGTGTGGGGATTAGTGGATGACATCATTATGACCTGACCTCATGTTTTTAAGGTCACCCTGTATATTTAAGCCTCTCTCTGTCCATGTAATCCAGTTGCCTCTGAAGATGTCTTGAATAAAGACGAAAGCTAAGGTGGTCCGTTGTTTCCATTTTCCCGTGTGATTTTATCAAGATATATATATACCTATATATATACATATATATATATATATATATATATATATATATATATATATATATATATATATATATATATATATATATATATATATATATATAAGAAAATAAGGAGTCTGTAACAGGCTGGTTGGCCTGTGCATGGCAGCTCCTCTCGAGAGTTACTACCGCTCTCTATCATCCATGAATCTATCTAACCTCCTTTTGAAACTTTCCAGAGTTCCCGCACTTACTACAAAGTTGCTAAGCTTGTTCCACTCGTCCACCACCCTATTTGTGAACCAGTTCCTTCCTATCTCCCTCCTAAACCTAAACTTATCTAACTTGAATCCGTTGCTCCGAGTCCTATCCTGCTCGGATATTATAAGAACTTTATCTATATCCCCTTTATATATATCTTCGCTAGTTTATACAATGGTGAACTATGTTAATATGCCCTTCATTGTGAACCAATAAGCATTATTAAATTTAATTAATTTCAAAGTAATTATTGTAGGTGTTACATTCAATGTCACTCGGTGGTGGTGATGTGTGGCCGTGGTGTTGCTATGATCAATACTTTGGGGAGAATGACAGACTTCGTCACACACACTACGTGTAAACTACTTGTGAATCTGTGTTATGATTTTGTCCTCTAAAACCTGGTATTGATCACGGCTATTGACTTCATCCTTGTTTCACTTTAATTGTTTTGGTTCAGACAATAAATCCATTAAGAGCGGCTGTTGGTTTCATTAATTAGAGAAGGTCAGGTTATCTCACCTGGAGGGGAATTCCTTCATCTGTTCTCTATAAATTGATGAAACTCATTTATCACTCCTAATTTCCCCAGAGACCAACAACCTGCAGAAAAGGAATATAATTATAGCTTTTGTTTTTTATATTTTTCACCCGTGAGAATTAGTGCTATGGACCTGGTGATACCCTGAGGCTAGAGTGTTGACGTCGGTGTTTATAAACGAATCATACTTTACCTTTCCCACCAATTATTATATACTAATAAGTATAATGTTCATACATTTCCAATCCATAAGTTGTCGCTTTTTTTTTAATCTAAATACGGAAAAAGAGTGTACTTAAAATATATTGTTTTTAATTTGAGCTGTCTCCTCCCCCCCCCCCCAACACACACATACACCAGGTATCATCATCATACAGAAACAAAATATGTATATAACTCGGTATGACAACTGCTTAATCTCGGGTTGAGAAAACGTTAACTGTGATTGTTATTGGAAATTCGATTGTAAACTGAACCTTCTGTTTCTTATGTGAGTCTTGGTGGAAATGTTGCCTCTCTCTCTCTCTCTAGTATAACATTAGTATATAGCCAGGCACTAAGGCTCCCGTGTTTGTTGTGTTAAAAAAATTAAATGGTTGCAGTGACTTGTGACCCTCATAGCCTCTCCTGAACAACAATAAACGTTCTCCTTTTACTGCAACACAACTACAGTTATTGTAGACATTTGAGGATAAATATATACACTATCAATTTCAGTTTCCTTTAGGATGATTTACGTTTAGTTACATATATTAGTAAACTTAAAGTATTTATATAAAGGCAATATATTTGATCTTTTAAAATAGTAAAGCTCAAAGTATATTGATGATAAATTGATCTTCTTTTGTGATAATTCAACTCCAAGTATTTATATAGCTAATCCAATCTTCCTATAATTTTATTTTAGCCACATATATATATATATAAGTAAACAAAGTGTATATCTACAAACAACTATAAGATGCTCTTAGATAATTCTTTTTTAGTCTCACATTTCAGTAAACTCATAAACAGAAAACTGAGAATCTTTAAACACTCTCCCGCTTCACTATTTCTCGGCCACACGTAAACAAAGCAGTCCGTATTATAGAGAATTGGACACTATGTTACATAAAGTGTTTCTCCTTGGTGGTGAGGTGTATCTTCAACACTCTCAGATGGCTTAGATTTTTCTCAGTGATGCCCTTGAAAGGAGGAGAAACTACCGTGAGTTAAGTTCAAGTGTGAGGGACCAGCGCTGTGGTGGTGTGGAAGCTAGGATGGTCAGTGTTATGGGGTGGTGTGGTACCTAGAATGGTCAACGTTATGGTGGTGTGGTAGCTAGGATGGTCAGCATTGTGGTGGTGTGGTGGAGGAGGTAGCTCTCTCTCTCTCTCTCTCTCTCTCTCTCTCTCTCTCTCTCTCTCTCAAAAGCAATATCAAGCAAGAGTTAACCATAATTCTTCAGTACCTCCGATGTGTCCCAGATTCCCCCGATAACTTATGTAAAGCTCACAGCATAATCTTACAAAGTGATGGTTTTTCTTACCAATATAATTCACGACTAACCAAAAGCAAATTTGGATATCTGGAAAGAGAGAGAAAGGAAGGAGAGAAAAAGAATAAGATTAGGTAAGGCTCAAGGGAATTTGTCTGCAGTTCGATGGTTCTTCTCATATTTCTGGAGAGAGAGAGAGAGAGAGAGGTGTTTGGTAATAACAGAAAATGACCTATCAACTTTTACGACCCACGACCATAATACGACCCACAACCCACGACCATAACCCACATCATAAAGGTATAGATTAAGACTGGAGACTACGAGGACAATGTACAGATGAACTTATTGATATAAGTGAAGCGCTACGTCAAGGTGTGTGTTATAATAAATGTTAACTGTATTAGATGTAAAAAAAATAATAATATGAACATTGTTAAACTCTATTTGCAGATTAGTTAATAATAATAAAGTAAACTCATTTTGGTGGTGTCAGCTGCACATTTTCATTATATAAGAGCACCAGTCATATGGTTATGGTTCTTGCATCTTAAATATCAACATTAAACAACACATTTTTTTCCGGAAATATCACTGTGCTGGCGTGCCTTTATGACTAACACCGGGATACTGTTGTAATGAAAGTGTGGCAGGTGTTGTGTAGTGGTGGTGTTGAGTGGTGGTGGTGGTGTGTGGTGATAGGTGCTGAGTTAGGTGTGGTGGTGGTGGTGAGATAGGTGTTGTGTGGTGGGATGATCCTCACCTGTAATCTTCCTCCACCAACAACTCACAACTCTCACTACCTGTTCTCGTGAGTTTTATCTCCGAATAATTTACAACTTTATCCAATTGGTTTATCTAAATTTGTGTGAAAAATTTAACACATTACAGGAATTACCGAGAAAAAGGGAAATATCAGAGATTTACTTGGAATTAGTCGCTAATCCTCCCGACAACACAAAAAAAATTACAGGGATTTTTTTTTCTATTTCTGGCCGGGATTAATCAACCTAATCCTCGCCTTTTCTGCTCGGGTGGATTTTTTTCGGGAAAGAGGATTTTTTTTAAGTGCATTGTATCGTCCGCAGTGATAAAAATTTGGCTACCTGTGTTAATTCTAAATGCTACAGTTAACATTATATTACACAGTGTGTTAGGTTAGGTTAGGTTCTATCTAATCTGACCAGCCGGATACACAGCTCGAACAAACTAAATCAAATAACACTTTATAAACACTACAATACCACCACAAGTAAACACTACAATACCACCATAAGTAAACAATACAATACCACCATAAGTAAACACTACAATACCACCACAAATAAACACTACAATACCACCATAAGTAAACACTACAATACCACCACAAGTAAACACTACAATACCACCATAAGTAAACAATACAATACCACCATAAGTAAACACTACAATACCACCACAAGTAAACACTACAATACCACCATAAGTAAACACTACAATACCACCACAAGTAAACACTACAATA